>NC_135441.1:2965000-3265000 GCF_051991255.1 Vanacampus margaritifer | reverse complement strand
TGACCACTAAAATAATAACTTTCTCTTCATTAAAGTGAATAAAGATACGAAGCAAAAATGATTTTGTCTGATCCTTGTCAAGGTCCAGTTAATGATCTTAAAAAATGTCTACTTACTACAGATTTCTTGTTTTGGTTCTTATTGTGCAGATCAACACAATACAGGGGCAAATCTTTTCTAGTGGGTCACAGGGTTGCTGACGACCAAAATGTACGTATCACCTTTTAACAGAAAGCTGTGATGTATTTTTTTTAAATATATTTTGAAATAAATTAAAGCTAAAGAATTCCAATCCTTCTATTTTTGTGTATGCGGTCCTTGGAGGAAAAGGTTTGTGGAAGACCCCTGCTGTATATCTTCATGAGATAGTAGATAATCCAACTCACTCCACCACTCTACTATACCCCCACAAAAATATGAATGTGAATACAAGCAGCTTTTTTTACTAGCGTCTCGTGAATCACTCACGTCTGGGTCCCCAACCATCAGCTGAGAACCGCTGCTCTAGACTTTATTGTGTGTAAAGTGAGGTTATTTTGGTGTAATTCTTAAATGTTAATTCTTGTTCTTATTTCTCTTCACTGAGTACATTTTCTGGGGGCGGTGTGGCTCAGTGGTAGAATGGTTGTCTCGCAACCCTGAGGTTGTAGGTTTGAGCATGTTTACATTAAGTCAATATTCGGGTTAAGGTCAGAATGCCGGTTTCTGAAACATTCAAGGTAACCCGTTTACATGCATTGCGGACAAAGTTACTCTCGTTTACATGGTAATTTTGTGTTAGATTAGAATTTCCCGTTCAGATCGTGACGCACGGACAACGTAATTATGTAAATCAACGTCATTTCCACTTTTAACTTTCTACGGTCAATAAAAGACATTATATTCATGTTACTCACCACACTAAATAAAGTAGTCGGTTTCCTCCTTACTCCAGAGTGTGGTTCTTTGCTGTGGTCTCATGTTTGTTTACATCGATTTGTGTATTTCTGGTGGGTTACACGCCAGAAGGATGTAATTATATACTTGTATAATAGGCACAAACTGTGGCGTTTTTGCGTAAAGACACAAAATAATGTGAAAACACAGCAAAGAAATCAATGTATTCAAGCGAAGCTTGTTTAGCGAGTAGGGACGGAGCTGCGCATACAAGTCTATCTACATAGAGCAAGATTCATTGCAAATTAAAATAAGCGAAGAAGAATAAAAGAAGACGAAGAAGAAAATACAGAGCAACAATGGGCTGTTCAATTGAGGTATTCTGAATGCATTTTTATGAGCAATTTTATGGGTTATGGAAAGGGGTAAAACCAGGGGTCCTTTTCGGATTTTTAAAAACCCGAATAAGAGCATGTTCGGGTTATTGTGCGTGTTTACATGGGTTACAAGGTTATTGCCTGCATGTTAACGTAGTCACATTTAAAATTTCTCAGTTTGCCTTGTGGGAGCCGGTTCTCTGCACTGCCATCTGCTTCTGAGCAAAGACAATAGCGTTGAGAACTGGAACATAGATGCTGAAATGCTTAACAAAAGCTAAAATATTGACATTTAGCTTTCGTTGATGAAATAGGTTTATTTATTTATTTTGACATTTAAAATTTTGTTGATGAAATGTTAAGTTGCCATCATTTGTTTAGGACTTCAATATTTTAAAACACATTTAACATTACACTTAAAAGACACACTACACACAATTCAAGCATGCAAATAAAAATGCTTGTATGTAATAATGAAAATGACACATTTAACATGTGTTGAGTAGACTTGCTTTCTTGAGCTGCTTTATACGGCAAATTGTGGTGACAACAAGGTGGGTGATGGGGATGTGATGCCCTTGGGGACCATGAAATGACAAAGAGGAGCTCCGAAGGACAGTGGGGTGCCGCATGAAGGGATCAGCAATGTTGTCATTGAAATGAAGCAGGAGACCCTGATGACAAAGGAAGCATAGCAGGTGGAGAGGCGGCGCAGAGACCCCACAAACACCCACCCACCCCCCTTGGAGAATCTGTGCGGACTAGGGTTACAAGAATGGAGTCTGGAATTGATACTGCAATTTGTCAGCAGTGTTGGACTAGTAATAAAGAGGAAAAAATCTAGAAAGTAAAATAAAGAAAATATGTTAATTAGACTGGTTGATACTTAAAAATCCTCTTTTTTTTTTTTTTTTTGCTTCAGTAGTCCCCGTGCACGCTAGCACTCTGCAACTGGCTGGTGTGGATTGTAAAGGCACGCGAGTGTCTGCCACAGTCTAATTACCATTCTGTTATCTCGTGTGAGTTGGGAGGCAGCATAAGCGGCTCAGTGGAGCATGATCAGTGGGATACGTCCCAAATGCAACTTATATTTAAATTGGGTTTGTTGAAACACCATTTTACAACTTTTGAATCATAGTTGAGGAATTCAAACTGCTCATTAAAGACCACTTCTGTATTCCTACATTTTATATTTCTCAATCACTTTTAAACCACACTGTATAAATGAATGTAAGCATGGACATCTGAAACATTTAAAAACTATTTTGATTAACACCTTCAGTTTATTTTATTGATATACAGCTTCCGTGGATCATCGTAGAAACATTTAGTTTATTCACAAGAGAAGAGCAGCTGCAAAGTGGGGTCATGTTTGGACAGACTAGGAAATAAAGAAACTATATCAACTAGAAGCCAATATTTTTAAGTTTATGTAAATATTTTATACTTTAATTATATGATATCATGTTTCGGTTCTGTGGGATCTGGTTTTGGGTGTTCTTGTGTCTGCTACTTGTCTGTGTGATCTGTGTTTTAATATGTTGTCCCTGTGTCCTTCCCTTGACTCGTCAAGCTTTATGTGGTCTACCTGTGTTCGCCTGCCCTTCCTCGTGTGTCAATCAGTGCCCTCAGACACTTGTGTCTTGCCCAGGTGTGTCTCGTCATGTCAATTGTCAGTCCATTGTTGCTGTCAGTGTTGCTGAGTGTGCCAATGTCATGCCCTGCTGTTTCCCCATGTCTTGCCACACTTAGATTTTGGACTTTGTTGTTTTTGTTTCACGGCCAGTGCCATGTTTGCCTCCTTGTTTTTGTTTAATTAAAATTGTGGTTTGGACGTCACCTCTGCCTCCTACCTGTCTCTACTTTCCTGCATTTGGGTCCTCAACCAAGCCCCAAACTTGCATACGATAAAAAAAATATCACATGAGAAAATGTAAAAGTGGGCAAACGTATTGTGTTGAAACACTCCAGGAGCATTCAACAGTGTATGCATTACTATGAATGCATTTTCAAATTTTTAGATTTCCCAGCGTTTTGAATTCAATGCTGAACTGATTAGACTTAATTAATTTAGTTGTTTCATAGAGTCGCCGGATTATCATCCAAAAACAAGCTTTCAATACACTATGATGACCAACAATCATCAGTAGAATTAAGTTATTAGTCAAAATGAACGCATGTCTATTACCACAAAAGGTAGCAGTACCTGTATTGAACCTAAAAATAATAATTTATAATAAATGTAAAACAGTAACAGCACAAACAAAACTTTCAATGGCAAAAAAGTAACACCCGTATTTCCCTCAAATTTTGTGTGGGGGCCAACTTCGTGCACATCCTTTATTTTCCTTATTGTGTTTGTAAAATAGAAATATGTTTCCACAGATATCTCAAAATGATGATAATGATAAAGTAAAAATAAAATAAACAATAAAAACAACCTTCCATGCACCTGTACAGAACCCTTTTAAGGTAGGCTGCAATCTTCAGTGTTTGGGGAATAATTTTGTGATGACATCTTTGAGAGGTGAGTGGTGGCGCATAGTTGAAAAGAAAAGACAACAGCAAAGTGACAGCCTTGCTGCTACACAAACAGCAAATTGGAATCTCCATAGGTAATTGTTTAAAGTAGGGCACTCTGTTTTTTTCCCCGGACTCATTTTGAGGTTTGTAACGATGCTGGATTAGCATGTTTTCCTGAAGGTTTTTAAATGTTAGTGTGTACTACTTGGACATAAGCATTAGAAAATCAAGATATTATAGCTTGAGAAAGTGAAAATGAAAGAAAATATGTTAGTGGCCCCTTTGCAGTCATAACAGCATTCAGTCTTCTGGGAAGGTGTTCAAGAAATTTGCAACACTGTTTGGAATGTGTGCGTTGTTTTTGTGTGTCTTTTTATGCTCCTTCACTCAGAACATTTGTGAACTCCAGCAGTATTGAAATATTTTAATGATAGAACCAAAAGTGTCACCCACAAAGTCAAAGCCCAGGTATGCTTGCTCATGCTTGATCACACGCATATTCTCAACATATTTGTGTCATATAAGTTAATGTGATCATTTCTTCTGTTTGTTTTATTATATTTGTGACAACTGCCACTTGCAATTAGAAATAAAGAAACTCAAAATAATCCCTTTCAGGTAAATTGTAGTAATTGCGATGTTATATTATGAGATGGTGATGGCACACGCACATGTGCTGGAGTCCGACACGGTAAAATTCGGGCCAGCCGGATACAGGGGAAGGAAGGGTAAATAGGCTCAAGCTTAACTACTTTCATGCCTCTATTCACATTCAAAGCCATTAAGAGCTCCTTCACTTGGTATTGATGCCTCTGAGGTATAAACACGGCCCTTGTCTTGTTATGTACGATGTTCTTCCATCATTTAACGTGTTGAATTTGTATGAGCTTTGAAAGGGAGCTCCCAGATGCACGATTCCACCTTGAACAGCAGCTCTCACAAAGCACAGTTAATATGCAGGAATTTTCCCAGGAAACTGAATTAAATTCACTTCTATAGATAGTATTCACATTACCTCATTTGCCCCACATTGTGTGCCGTTCACGGGTCCATGGAATGTCAAATGGGACAAAGAAGTGTCCGGAATTGCAAAGATGAATCGAAAGGATTTCCCACCGACAAAGTCTACCAAAGTATGTTCTGACCATTTTGATCAAGGTAGGTGTCATTGTAAGATGGTGAAAATGCTTTTACCATAATGCGATCATGGTATATGTGAGCCGCTAGCCGTGGCTAGCTCTGGCTAAAAATAGTGGTCAGGTGGTCAGGATGTTCGATTTTGAGATCTCTCAACTCTTATTCTTGTAACTTTCCTTTCCCAGTTAAAATCGTTGTTAAAGTGAAAATAAGTGATGAATCAACAATGTTGTTGTTTTTGTTTTAAAATGCTAGCGCTAGTCGGGGGAGCTAGCTAAATTGGTTTAAAAATAACCCAAAATTCTTCACTTCGAATTCACAAATGATAAATGCACATAGCAACTGTTGTTGAGTAGATCTTTTCCTCCGCGTGTTCGTTTTCTTTCGGGTAGTGAGAATGTTGGTTATCTGGATACAGGCTGGAGATTGATGAACAGTTCCTTCAAAGCTTTTATTTCTACAGAATATTCCGTGCACAAGTGAGTTACAGACAATGGCTGTAGCCTCTCACAAGTGCGAAGATTACGGAGGACTTACAATATTCTTATACTATCTTGAAGGGCGGTACCACACAGCTTCCAATAAACAGTTCAACCGGAGTTGACCGGACATGAGATAAAACTCAAGGACACCATTCAAATCCAAAGCCCATTTGAGGAATAGAGGAGGTTATTCAGTCATGACTGCACCTGGCAGAAATTGCGATAACACTCACAAGGATACATCCGCAGAACAAAGCTCTACTGAGGAAATTAAAACAGTTATGACTAAATCTGAGCAAAAGATACACTTCACAACCAATAAAAGTTGAAAGTACATAAGACGCAAGAATGTTCGTGTTTTGAGAGCCATCCTACCTCATACGTGATGTCATCATGTATGATGTCATCATGTAGTCCGGTCCGAGTAGTAATATCCGCAAATGTTTGCAATCCAATCAATTCCACTAATTAAACGTTTTAACGTATACTGCTGCAAGGAGTGTTGAGCTAAATATTCAGCATACGTCTTTATTACACAAGTAACATTAGAGGAAGCTGGGGGTGACATTCATCAATAACAAAAGAACATTCGGTGTAAATACAATAGAAAGACAGCTGAGTCTGCTGGAAAGTTGACCCACCATGAGGGGCGGACTCGCGATCACGTGACGTCAGTGAATCTATACATTTGAACTGTCTCTGACATTACTGATGTTCAAACAAAATTCATAGTAAAAGTTGCTTCACACGAAACCTTTGTTAAAATTGTTTGACAAGCAGCAAGGTGTCATCGACCATGCACTTGTACAACAAAATAAGCATCTTAAACCTGAATGACACCGATGTTTTCTCTAGCTTTCCTCAAGACTAATCTTTGTCTTACATTCTATTTATTGTAATAGAATGGATATTTTGAGGAAATGTAAGCTTTGGCAGTACCAACGCCCTCGCCACCGATGGACTTACGTCTGGCATCTGCTGCACTGATACCTGATCACTTGTTTTTGAAGTTAAACAACAGCTTGTCCTGCTACACTGCCTTTTTATATTGCAAAAAAGAAAGAAAGAAAGAAGCCACCAATTGACATTCAAAATGCTATGTGAAAGATGGGGGGGTTCAAAGTGCCTGTTATGATGCTATGTTCACTATGTGTACTGTAAATCAATCATCGCAGAGCTGCTAGTAAACTACCTACTAGGGGTTCAAGTTACCCAGTTAACATTAATAACAATGATCAAGCTAAACTTAAAAAGCTATATATGACTTTGCTTCACTTTCACTTTATTGAATTGTCTCTTGTAGGGTGATTTTGTTTGCAGCAGTTCACAAGCACATAACACAGCAAGTTACAACAATACCAATACATTTAAACATAAGCAGCAAATTGCATCAAAAGCGTCAAGTGCACAGACACAAACAAGTGAACAGTCTCCAAAGAAAGTGCAGTGCATAATTAAGAAAAACGTAATAGACTACTTCAGCAGTGGCAGTCGTGAGTGAAAAAGTGACAAACTCCACAATAAAATGCAAATATTATATATGACGCAAAGATTCATAAAAATGCATGGACTGAGCACAGACTGAAGCAGGTTTACGTCCGTGAAGATGGTCTCAGTGTGTATTTTTATATCACATCATTCTGTGATGACTGGCCGATGATAAAGTAGAATTTTAACCTACTGAACCATTATTGCTTCATAATCTACCTGAGCAACTTTCATCACATAATAATGTTTCCGTATGCTAAGTGTAAGCAGACCCAGATGGAAGACCTCGTCAATAAAACTAGTTTACCAGAATTTCTTCATCAAGTCTTTTGGGTAACAGCATAGCACTGTCTTTTTAAAATTTGTTGTACTTTTAAGTGACTCGTAAGCAAGACAATAGAGGGATGGCAACAGCAGCCAAGGAGGTTTTTTTTTTTATGTGTTAGTTTAGTTGGTGAAGCAGCAAACAAAAGCCTGTGGCTGTAGTTCAATGTTCACCACGTGCAGGCCAATAGGTGACATATTTTCCGGGAGTGCACATTCATTAGACTTTACCCCCATCTCACCCAGTCATCTACCATCCCCCACTCCTTTCTTTCTGTTTGTCTTGGCAGATGTGAGGCAGGCGCTGGCCTTTCTCTCTTTTTATTTTCCTTTTTAGTGTGGGGGTAGTCTTGCTCAAGCGCCACGTGTTCTGAATTTAGAGGGCATTTGTGTGGAAACGCTTATAGATTCCTCGCTCAGCATGTGCAGTAAGTAGGCTTGATGCACCCCTTCTAATCCAAACCCGCTTTAACTTTTCTCTTCCACATTTTCTGTATTGGTTTTTAAATTGTTACCAAATGACCAAACACGTGTACATGCCTAATAGTAAAAAGTAAGTAAATAGTTACCACTGCAGGATTGTCTTTTATAACCCACATTTTTCAGTTTGTTTTTCTGTCCCTCATTTTTAAAGGTATGTACAGTGAAAACGCATGTGTTTCTCATGGTGGCCCAAAGAGAGGGTTTACTTATCGCATGTTGTACTTGTCTTAATGATTCACATACACATTTTGCTAAACTCATTTTGAGTAAGGTCTGGAACAAAGCAAAAATGCAAAGATTTTGTGTTTTACAAGAAAGTACCCTCAGCGCAGGTCACCAGAACTTCTTTTTTTTTTCCAGAACATGATAGATTTGAACTTGTAGTAACAACTATAAACTTGTTTCACTCAGTCAGTGTCATCTCAACAGCAGTCAAATCTGCCTGCTGGATTCAGAAGTGGAACTACTAGAAGGCTTGGGAAATATTGCAGGGACAAATAAACCCCAGAGTGAGGCTGTGGCAGTTAAAGGGTCCCCTGGCATTGACTGAGCTCATGATCACCAAACGGCCATTCACAGGCACTGAGGAGAGAGTCCAAGAGTTTAGTGTAGGAAGTGTGTGGAAAGGCAGCAATGAGGTGTGCAGAAGCTTGCAGCTCAGCTGTGTACAGATTTTATGTAAAAAAAAAAATAAAAATAAATAATAAAAAAAAATTAATAATAAAAGGACGGCAGAAACTGAAACGTGGCCCAGAGCACAAAAAGA
Organism: Vanacampus margaritifer; assembly: GCF_051991255.1. Taxonomy (NCBI): domain Eukaryota; kingdom Metazoa; phylum Chordata; class Actinopteri; order Syngnathiformes; family Syngnathidae; genus Vanacampus; species Vanacampus margaritifer. The sequence goes on along the minus strand of NC_135441.1, from coordinate 3,256,544 downwards.
AGAAGAAAAGAAGCACATGTTTTGTATTTACAGGAAGGTACACTTTAAGAATTCCAAATTCTTAAGTGCCGGAATCACTTTGTGAATCAATGTTGCCTTCTTAAATCATTTACAAAGTAACCCTGTAAAAAACTGAAACAAAAAGGGGTGGGATGGAGATGAAGGAAATGTAGAAATTTCAGTTAGCTGAAATCAAATTATATGTGCAGCACTAAACTTGGGCATGAATATTAAGAGTCAGGCTATTTTGATAATAATAATAATTTCAAGAAGAAAGCTTAACCCTGAAACTAGTAAATAAAAACTCTTATGATCAGTGCTCGTGCTCCGCTCACTTTCTTTCCACTACTTCTATCTTCCTTTGTTGTGCACCATTGGATTTGTAAATGAAATTTGAAGCCTCAAACTAATTCAATATTTCTGAATGAAAACCTTCTGCTGCGGTAGGTGTCAGAAAATGAGAAAGTGGGTTAAAGGATGGTTAAATCTAATGAAAATACTCCATAATTACTTATATTCTATAGCACAGACTTTCATAACTCATTCACTCACCAGGTGTTTTATTAACCACCCCTGCACAATCTACCCATATTCCAAGAAAAGAGCTGTATCAAAAATGTTGAACTTTGAAAAACACAATGTTAGTGTTAGTACCAGTTATCCATTTTTAAAGTTTTTGGTTGCATTGGAGTGGAATAACCAGAAAATTGTGATTCACTCAAGGGAGTAATCCACAATATCAATCTGAGACCGCTTCAATGTAATCTTCTCAGGAAAGGTGGGACATTCAGTCCAATACTTCAAGCTGATTGGGCAATGCGCAACATGCGCACGTCTACCAAACATTTTTGACCAATCAAGACAACAGATGAAAATGCTGTTGTCGCATAGGTTGGGAAAAAAAAGCACAAACATCTATACCAGTGAAAAATTAACACAGCGATACAGCAATAATAATATGATAATAATACCTTTATTTAACCAGATAAAAAACCCATTGAGATCAAAATCTCTTTTACAAGGGTTGACCTGGCCAAAAGGTCAACAGCACATGTCATTAAAGCTAAGATTATACATACAATAAATTTAAATACATTTTACAAATGTAGAATGTCTAAAAAATAAAAATAAAATAAAGTGCATACAAGTTAAAGGGCAAATAACAAATCATAAACACAGGCACTGCTGAGTCGTCTCACATAGTTTATCAGTGAATATTGATCAAAAGGCTCCAAGTGTAATATGCTCTGAGAGCTTTAGTTCAGTCTGTAAAGAGTTCCAGGCTGTGGGGGCAGCAAAACTGAATGCTCTCTTCCTTAGAAAAGCAATACTTATTTCGGTATGATATAAACACCGAAACTCATGTATGACATTTATTGAAAAAGATTAAAACAAAGGACATTTACGTAATAGTTTTAGTTAGTTTTATAGCGTTTCAAAGGCGTTTTTATTGTATTTTCTTTTGTTAGTTTACTATAATAATCTTGGGCAGTACACATCTCACATTGCTACGTAAATGGTCTTTCTTTCTCTGTTAGTGGAAATTCACTGGCAAACTGCACCATTTACAGATTGGTATTGTGCTTAATGCATAGGGAAAAAATTAAAGGAATAAATAAATATAAAAGAGGTGTACTGTCATTGTTGTGTGTGTGTTTGTCAATTACTAGACAAGGTTATTTTACAATTGGACTCAGTGAATGGATTTATGACAGGCAGATGGATAGCAGCCTAGCAGATTTGCTGATGGTTAACAACAGGGACTGTTTGTCCCTGTGACATTAGGTGTCCCTGTGCTATTAGGTATCTACAGATGTCCAGCTCCCCCATCTCTGAGCCAGCGTGGTAGCCCGCCCACTGTTGGATAAGTGTCAGTATGTCAGGACGTACAAATGCTGTTTCATCATTTTTAGAAGCCAAGCCTGAGCATGTGTTAATCAGCCTTCTTCGTCCCAGCCCCCAATCCACAGCCAATTATTTTTGTGGGGGTGTCCCTTTTCCAGATCTCAAGTGACCCCTGACCTCTTCCTCTCCCTCCAGAGGAGACACAAAAAGCTAACCACTAAGTCACATTTTCTCACAGGTCATGCGTGGCGTCACTCATCCTTTGACACACTTGTTTGTTGAGACAATTGAATTCATTCATTCATTCATATTCTCTCTCTCTCTCTCTCTCTCTCTCTCTCTCTCACACACACTCTCTCTCTCTCTCTCTCTCTCTCTCACTCATAAACTTTGTTGATAAATCAGCCAGGAACAGTTTGCTTAGTTCCAATAGAGATTGGTGAGGTTTAGTGTGTAATATAGTATTGCTTCAGCTGCAATGTAGCTTTACCTCATAGCTAGAGCAAACATAGGGAGCTGAAGTAGTTTATTCCTCCGTGGCCCACTTCATTGTCTGGATTTGCACATTACACCGAATGAAAGGAGTGGTGATGATGGTGAAGGAGTGAGACATAGAAACTTAAAAATATCAAAGCGGGAAGCACAATGAATATTGATTGCCAGCCTATTTGTAAAAAAGTTGAAGAAGTGAAAAACATCAACACAAGTACCAACTTCTGTCATTCTCCTTTTATCCTTGGCACATGCACACACACTCTCACACATAATTCCTAGTGGGGACATCACATTGACATAATGCATTTCCTAGACCCTTACACTAACCTTAGCCATCATAATTTATTGCCTAATCCTAACCATAACCCCAACCAAAACCCAATTCAAACCTAAACTCTAAAACAAAGTCTTGACCGTCAAAAAAAGGTCTTGAGTTGTGAGGATCGACCAAAATATCCCCACAGAAAATCAACACTTGTACCTATAACAGAAAATTCATGGAACCCTGCAAGCCAGGACCCACACTACTCATTTCCTATAGGTAATTTAAAATACTTAGGCATAAAAATCTCACCTAAATTAACTGATTTAATTCATTTAAACTTTTCTCCACTTCTGGATAACATTCATAGTGACTTGGAACGCTGGAATAATCTTCCTATTTCTTTAATAGGACGAATAGCCACCATTAAAATGAAAGCTTTACCTAAAATAAACTATTTTTTCTCAAAGATTCCATTTAAACCTACGGCTAACTGGTTCCAGTTGTTGGACTAAGCCGTTACAAAATTTTACTGGAATAAAAAAAAAGCAAAGATTAGTCTATCTACTCTTCAAAAAAGTAAATCCAAAGGTGGTCTAGAGGTACCAAATTTTATGTACTACTATATAGCCAACCAGCTACAATATATCGTTCTATGGGCACAACCCAACAGAGACACTAACTGTTGGCTGGAACTAGAACAGAAGGATTGTAATGACCTCAGACTTCTATATTTACTCTTTATTACAACATCAATTAAGCGACATAATTGTTTTAAAAACCCAATGATTTCCGCCACCCTGACTGCTTGGTGGAAGGCATTAGAAATTACAAAAGCCCAAGTGGAGCCCTGTGGGCTTTCTCCCCTGTGGCATAAGCCCGACTTTCGAATTAACAACCAATCGTTTTATTTAGGTGTGTGGGAGCAGAAAGGAATTACACATCTCCACCATCTCTTCTCAGATAATATGTTTATATCACATACATCCTTGCTCCAAAAATACAAAATAACAAACGGAAATTTTTTACATTATCTGCAAGTTAAAAATATGATAAAGAAACAAATTCCAACACTTCAGGGTACGCTCCAACCGCCAGTTTTAGCTAAAGATATTACCAAGCTTTCTCCGACAACAACAAAAAAACTTTCTAAAATATATAAGTTACTTTCATATACGGATAAAATGTCTTTACCCATCTCAAAATGGGAGACAGACTTGTCTATAGCACCGGAATCTGACTTTTGGATTCAAGTTTGTGAAAACGCATTTAAAATGACAAAACACACAAATTTACAACTTATCCAATATAAAATTATCCATAGAACATACATTACTCAATATATGATGAAGAAAATGGGACTCTCAGACTCTTGACATTTGCCTCCAGTGTTTACAAAACACTACAGACACTTATGTTCATGCTTTATGGTTATGCACTCCGGTTATGTATTTTTGGACTAAAGTCTTAGAAAAACTTTCCGCTATCTTGGACTGTAGGATACCTTTATCTCCAAACTTGTGTTTGCTAGGTGACCTAACAACAACTGACTTACCACATAATCTACACTTGTAGCCCTTACTATGGCAAAAAAAAACAATTCTTGTTAACTGGAAAAATAAACAAACTCTGAATATCGACCAATGGTCTAACCTCCTCATAAATCACATTTTAATGGAAAAAATATCGGCCTCAAATTAAAAACAAATATCAAAATTCATAGAAATATGGTCTACGTATATAGAATATTTTAACCTAATTCTGGTTATTTAATTCTGCCTGTTAGCGAGAGCCACCACATCGTGATAACTTACATTGATGTCTCTGCATTTGGCAGTTTGTAACTAATGGTTGTGTTTTTATAGTCAGGAACCCAGTTGCTGCCAACAGGATCGAGCAGATTCACCTCCAATGGGCACTAAGGGCTAATATTCGGATTCACTGCATGCCAGGGGACTAATTCTACAGGTGCTGTCCTCCTCTGGCTGGGCGTGGGCGGGTCTGCCCCTCTGTTGACTGCTGGGTGGCGGCTGCGTCTTGGTCGTTCCCTGGGTCTCATGGGGGGTGCTGTGTTGCGGGGCTCTCCCTGGTGTTCGGGGCGGCGCCGCCCCGGCGCGGTCCGTCGCTCTGGGCCCAGCGACACGGTTCGGGGCCTGTGGGTCCCTCTCCCCTCCCGCTTCCTCCCCCTTGCTTCCTCTCCCTCTTCGCCTCTCCCCGCCCATCCTCCGTCTCCCTGTCCCTTCTCCCTCGTCGCCCTTCCTCCTCCTCTCCCCCTCTCTCTGCGGCCCTGCCGCTGCCTCCTGCCCTTCCTGTCGTCTCCTTCCCCCGTCCCCTCCCCCTCCCCTGGGCCGGGAGTTCCATCCGTGGCCCGGGTCTCGGCGCTCCGGGGGGGGGTTTGGGTGGGTGCCCGCCCCGCTCCGGTGGGCCTCCGGGCACTTCGGGCGGGCCCCAGTATCCGGGGGGCGAGCCGGGGTCCCGGTGGGGTGGGTGGGGGTTTGGTGGGCGGGTGCGCCTCCCGCCCCCGCCCGGTTGGGGGGGGGCCCAGCTGGTCGCCCCTCTTAACTCACTGCACTAGTTTTGCACAATACATTTTAGACATAGAGGGCACATAACACACTTTCTGTCTCAACAGTTCAGGATGAGTAGTGGAACCAGGGGTCTCATCAGTCCAGTATCAGTTGTGAACTGGCTACAGGACTGGAGTATGTAAAAAAAAAAAAACATAGCGCAATTTGCAAATATTCACTCATCACTCGCGACACTTCAACAGTCGTAGTGAAGTGTTACAAAGGCAACGACACAGTGCCAGTTTGACAACTCTCCACTAAGGGAAGAATCTATTGGTCCTAAAAATCGCTAGAGGTCAATAAATGACATAATCGCCTAATTTGCCAATGGCTTTGCTTCAGTATCAACAGGACCATAGTTCCCTGCTTCCTTTCGGTCTTTGATTGATCATTGCTTTGTTCTGTTGTCCCTGTCAGTTGTCTTGTCCACCTTATAGTCAGGTTTGTGTGATTGATGTTACGGTGCTGTCGCGGAGCGGCGTGGTGTCTGTCGGCGTGTGGAGTGGAGGACCTAAAATGCAGGGAGGCAGGAGACCCACGGCAGGAGTGCGGGTGAGACTGACGTACTTTATTTTACAGAAAACACTAACCGGGGTACTGGTTAGTGTTAAATAAACACAGAACTGAAAAGATACAAAATCAAAGTGACAGACAGCACTCCGGGGGTGACCGTGACAAGCGGCAATGATCCCACGCCGACTGCTCACCACCCGGGAACTAAATACACCCACACTAATGAGGAGACTAGACACACCTGGGGCCAGGCAAAAGTGGCTGAGGGCCCGGATTGGTCAAGCCAAGGAAGGGCAGGACCCCACTAAGGACCAATCGGGACCCCCAACCAAAACCAGAGCCCCAGACATGACAATTGATTGTTCATTACTTTGCCTTTTGGACTTAAGTTTTATTTAGACTTTGATTTTAATTTATTTTTATTATTATTGTTTTTATATATAATTCCAAAGTGCCTCGTTTTCTTTGATTTAAGTTTTTGTAATTAAATAATTTGAGACTACACCCGCATTGCCTCCCTGCTTCCCCAAAATTGGAACCTCAATGCTGCCCACACGTAACATCCCATAGCCAATACGTACAATATGTATGAACAACTTCTTAATGTTCCTTTACTGCTGGAAATGATAGAGAAGCTTTAAATGTTCTACAAACAATAAAATGTCCACTGATTGCTTTGGTATCGACATGGCATTAGTATAATAAAATACAATTTTGTAAGTGAAAACCAATATGGCTTTATATTTTAACCCCCCCCAACACGCGCGCACTAAAAGTATAGATACAGGGTTAATAGCTGTGATTTTTATAGACCGAAAAAGAAAAAAAAACTTGATACTACTGATAATGGTAAGCGATATAGCATTAAGAGGTTTGGCATGCACATGGAAGAAAAGTTAACTTGATGACAGATATCAGTATGCAGTTTAATGTAGGATCTAACCAATTAAAGAACATTCATGGGGTTCTCCAAGGGTCAATGCTTGGCCCTAAACTATTCATATTGTATACCAATGATATTTGCCGTGCAGTTTTGTCTTTTGCTGATCTTAAAACTCTCTACTGTTCTGAAAAAAACATGAAACAGCTTCTGACAACAACATTGGAAAAGGAATTAAATATATTAAAATATGTTTTTAAATGTATAAAAAAGGTTTGGCATTAACAAGGTACCACTCAATTTAAAACAAAACAAGTTTGTAGGATTTGGCTCAAGACAAATGAAACACCAAATCAAAATCATGCTAAATTCAATTGTAATAGAGATTTGTATTTTAGAATTTCAGAAAACTACTGAAATTTGAAGTTTTCCACAATATCCAAAAATTTATCATGTGAAATCTTGCACCACGAGATATACATACATACAGTTATTCAATACAGTTATTCAGTCTTTTAAAGTGAGATTTCTCTCTAATTCTATCAAGTTATTGATATAGTTTTTACCACACAAAACTAGTTACATGTATTTCTTTCTTCTCTTTTGGCTTATTTTCATTGCTCTTGCTACTTCAAATATCTGCCTCTGTGTCTTAAGTCTGGTTTCTTTGGTCTGCTTTAGAATTTTTTTGTTTTTTGTTGTATGTTCATGTACATATTTTTTTCTTTGCATGTTTAAGCTGACCAGAAGAAACCACGACACTGGTATTTATTTTGGAAACTTAGTTGCTCTCTCTTTTTCACCACTAACTCCCTCTGACTCCACCTTCCTGGTGTCCCATAACCAAATTGGACCCCTCCTCACAGCTTGAAATATAACACCTCCTACATCCAATCCCAACATTTTCCTACAAAACAAAGAGATCCTTTATTATACTCTGTGTGTGTCTCTTCGGAGACCAGACAGCCCCATATCCCCTCCAGATCAAATGGTCATACCGCAAAAAGAGAATATCGTCAAACAATGGATTTTTTTGTGTGTCTTATTTAATCGTGCTCTGGTCCAAAGACAGACATACTTTGTTTTTGATACAGTATGATGTATGAACAATTCTTTTAGTTGAATTAGATTTTTTGTTAAATTTACCATTTCTTTTCTTCTTTTTCATTGCTTGTACTACTATTTGTGGATGGCTTCTTCTATGAGAAAGAATAATTACTCCACAATCATGTCATTTTTGCCAATAAAGCATCATGTTGAAAGTGATCATTTCACTCAAGCATTTGTTTTATGCTATTCAAGTCCAATACTTTAGCATGAAAATTAATAGTTTGGAGTTTTTGTGTGTGCATTTACAGTATATTTCAGTAACGCATACATGGAATACATGAGGAACACACACTATGCTTTAGGAATGCTTGCGAACTTCATAAAATGTGACCTCAGACTAGCCGTGTGTTTTGAATCATTCTGGGAAACTGGCCATGTTTGATTAGTCTCAGATTTTTCTTGACTTGCCCTCTATTTATGTCTCCCTCTTCAATCCCCCAAGTTTCTCTGATCCATCATGTGTTCCACATCTGCCATCCAAACTTCCGCTTATGTTTTCACACTGAAGGTAACATTTAAAGCTCCAGACCTCACATTAGATACATAGAAATAAAGAGAAGAAATATCTAGAATCCTAGAATTTTATCCTATAACACGTTTAAAAAAAAAAAGATTCTTGAGCTCCATAAAGCGAAATAAAAAGGAAGTATGGAAAAAGGAATGAGGGAAGTCTATACTTGGAATAGCCCTGGCAGGTCATAGGCAAACTAGGTGGTAGCCTAGCGCCCCATCTAGTGGAGGGGATGCCAAATTGCAGGGCAAAAAAAAAAGTTGATAAAACATATTTCTCCCCCTCAGGTTTTCTAAAATAAAATATGTAAATGACCCTCTATTATTTATATTTTTTCATTGCTGCTAATATAGTTTATAGTTAATATAGTACTTTTATTTTTAGGGATACAGGAAAAGGTCTCATAAACCGGTAGGCAACTGACGTAAGTAGCGCCGTCTTCGCCCTACAACTCCCCTCCAATTTTAATGCACCTCACAACTGTGTGTGTGTGTGTGTGGGGGGGGGGGGGGCACCATCGGTTGGGGCAGAACGCAGTATAGAGCAGTGCTGCGGTCCCCTGTCCGTGTCCCCGCCGCCCCCCATTTATTTTTTTTAATGCACCACATACACTCACTGACATGCCTGGGAGGCGGGTGGATCGGACCGTGGGGAATTGCTCCCAATTTTAATGCACCACACACACACACTTGTATATACACTGGGTGGGGTCACATTCAAGGTATAGGGGTGGAGTTCACCAGTTGTTCACTAAGAACGCTGGAGTGACGACCGGGGCCTTTCCCCGCTGGGCCTGGGGTTTGGGGGTGCCGCCCGTCCCCCGGTGCCCCCATCTCCCCTTCTGCCCCCGGTGTTCCGTCCCTCCACGCGGTAGTGGGTGGGGTGGGGTGGGGTGGGGTGGGCGCGGGTGCCCTCTCCGCTCCACTGCCCGGCCCCTCTTTGGCGCCGATGCCTGGGTGCGGGGGATCCCCGGGATCTGGGGGTCGGGGACTGGGGTTTGGGGGCGGCTGGGGCCTGGCGGGCCTGCAGTGCCCCGTCCTGCTGCGTTGGGTTGGGGCCGCGGGCCGTGTTGGGGTGGGGGGCGCTCCTGCTCCTGGGTTTGCTCTCCGACCGGTGGCCCCTGCGGGGCCCGGGGGTCGTCCTTTGGCGCTGCCGCAGCATGGAGGGCCCTGAGGTGTTGCGCTTGCTCTGTCCTGGCGGGGGTCGACGGCTCCCCTCTTTGGTGGAGATTTTCATGCATGCCAGATCCACCATACCAGCATCTATCGAAACTCAGACACAATCTGCTTCTTCCTCAGGTCATTGAATCGGTGGAGGCTGGTGTCTGTGGATCTCACTCTGCTTCATTTGTCCTTCCTTCCTTTCCTCAGTCTCTCCTTTGGTCTCTTGAGGTCTTCCTGATTTGTTGGAATTTAGATGTCTCTGGGGTTGGTGAAGGACTCTGGTTGGTGGCCTGATGGGTGGTGTCTGGTCGGTACTGGATTTCACTTTCCTTTCTTTTCTTTGGTCATTCCTCGGGTCTCCTGACGGCCTCACGACTCTGGCTGCAAGTGTTCGGTTTAGGTCAAAGGTATGGGATTTTTTAATAGGTTTTAGGTGAACTAATGAATACACACACACACTCGCACGCACGCACATACAAAAAAAAAAAAAAAAAGAGAGAGCAATGATGATGACATGTCAAATTGGTAAAATTACCGAATGAACAATACTGAGCTCTCCAGGAAAAAAGATTAAATAAAAAAAGTAGCGCCGTCTTCCAAGTGCAGAGAAGACGTGTGCGTGCCACAGGAAATCAGAGAAAACTGAAGTTTACAACTAATTCAGTGAACGATTCTTTAGCACCTGGCTGGAGGTTCGTATTGGAGCAATGTTTCATTGTTTAACTAATGTTGCTACATTTCACGTTAATTGTGTAATCTACTGCATAGTAAAACGTTACCGTTTCCGTCCACTGGAGTGCGGGCTTGGTAAATATTTAGCAATGCTTTTGCCAAGATTCTGTTTTATTGACTAAGACTCTGTATTTCTGTATGGTTTATTTTTGTTTTAAAGTTTTAAAGGCAACAGGCAAGGTTAAAATGTTTATTTACAGTATAAATTGTACTCAAGAGATTGTAAAGGCTATAAAAGGTAATAATTTAAGGCAATTCATTTATAGTATATGGTAGGGTGACCAAATACGTTCTCTTTTGGGAGGACAGACCATTTTCTTACGTCCTGTTGGGGCGTCCGGGGGTTTTATAAATTCATGAAAATGTCCGGTTGGCTTGACTAATAGAAGGTGAAGTACACTGTGTAACTGCGACTGGTACCACAATTTAAAGGCCGGGACAAGTGTTCTCTTTTTTTGGAAATGAGACCTTGGTCACCATAATATATGGCTTAAATACGGTAAAAGGATACACAAAACATACGTACCGTTTGAGTTATTAATGGCAATTTTTGTTTATTTATATTGTAGCTCTTACAGTGTGTTCACACAAAGGAAGGTTTAATAAAAGTTGTGAACCATCAGTTGGAGAGACCACCTTTATTTTAACCGGGGATACTACAAAATGTTATAGAGCATATATATTTTATTTATTTTACATTATTACATTCCATTATTTATATATGTTATATTATAATGCATATATATTTTATATAATAATAATTTTTTATGACTTCTAGTACAAATAAATATGAGATCATGACCTGGCACCCTGAATCTGACCTGCTGCAATCTACACTTTCGCCGAGGGCACCAAATCACCTAGGGCTAAGCTGAGCCCTGGTTTCTCTGATTCTCTCAAATTTAAATATCTCTTTAAATAACGCTGAACTGCCATTGAGTTTAAGGACTGTAGCAAGCCAAATATTAGTTTTGAATGATATAAAGAATATTCTGGACCACCACAGACAGCTCTTAGCTTTATATCTTCAGGGCCAGAAACATGCCGCTGTCATTTGTCGATAAAGAAAGCAGGGAACAAGAAAATCCTGCATGTGTTGACTGTGGATCCCTCAAGACAGCTCATCTTACTCACACTGATCCCTCACTGTCTGGGGCTGCAGGGGGGAGAATATGGTATTTAAAAGGGGAATGTAATATTTAAACTTGACACCACTGCAGGGGGTTGATTTGCTACTTGGTGGCCTCCAGAGACTTGGAAGTAAGTTGGCCAGCTGCTGACAATATGGCATGTTTTTCCAGCATGCTTCCTTTTCCCTAAGCCATAGTAAAACTCTCCTGTCTGCAAAGACGGCAAGATAAACTCTTGCACCTACAACACATAAGACACCCCCACAAAAAAACAATCAATTTCGAGCCCTTTACAATACTGTAACTCTGGTGACTTAAATATGTCTGCAGACCTTATGTAGGACTATATATCCCCCGTTCGTGTATTGGTTATTTTCGGTGTAAGAGGCTGACAGCAAGTAAAGAAATGCATTTTACCTGTGCTTTATTGAACGACTGCTTAACAGTTGAATTTTATGGCTCATTGTGGAGTTGTTCACTTTTTTAATCACGACTACCACCTTTGGCCTAAAGCGTAATTGCTGCCTCTGTGTTAATAGGAAGCCTGACTGTAATGACAAGTTTGCTCCATATATGATTTATTTGGTTGTTACTAACATAACTATGAGATTCATTTATCAAAAATAAATTCCAGTTTAATACATTTTGTAGAAAATCTATTTGTACATACATGTTGCTCTCGAAGCAAAACAATGCAGTTGGGATAGTGCCCCCTCCCGCACGTGTGCTCTTTGGAGTCGCTGTTGTTCTCCTCTGGGATTTTATTGTCTATGAAGGTGGCACTGGGAAAACATCTTTACTTGGCATGGGAGGTGATGTTGTGGTCAAGCTTTGTGAAACTCTCCCATCAGACCAAAATGACAAAGTGTTTGCTGACAGTCTTTTTTCTTTAGCACCACTGGTACTCAAACTTCTTCAACGAAAGATCTACTTTGTGGGAACTCTGTGTGGCAATCGCTTGGCTGGGTGTCAGCTTGAAGATGATAAAAGTCTTTCCAAGAGAGGCAGAGGATCTGTTGACGCCAGGGTGAAAAAAGAAGAAAGGCTGATTATTATCAAGTGATATGACAACAAATCTGTTACCCTGATCTCATCCTATTATGCAGCTGAGCCTCAAGATAATGCTCGACGCTGGAGCAAAGCAGACAAGACATTTTTGAAGGTCAGGAGGCCACACATTGTAAAGGAATACAACACATTCATAGGAGGAGTAGATCTCCCTGATGCAGGCATTGCAAGTTGCAAGTACCACATGAGGTCACGGAGGTGGTACCTCTACTTGTTCTGGCACACCATCATGTTAGGTCTGGTTAATGCATGGTTGATCGATTGCAGTGACTGTAAACTACTTGGTGTCAAAAATGTACTGTGACAAAAGAGCTTCCAGGCAGCGGTTGCCACTAGCCTCATTCTTTTGCAGGCACGAAGAGGCCGACCATCACTCATTCCCACTTCTTCACCACCACCACCACCACCGTCCAAAAGGGTTTGTCTTGGAGTTTCAGGTGATGTTCACTCTGACCAAGTTGCAAATTGGCCTGTGAAATGTGACAAATGTGGCCGCTGCAAACACTGCAAAGTCAATGCAACAACCACTCTCTGAGAAATGTGGTGTGCGTCTTTGCTACACTGAGGAAGAAAGCTGTTTCAAGTCTTACCATCTAGTGTAGGCTTAAACACTTTTTTTTTTGCACATCTTTCGTTTTTGGGTCTGTTCAGTTCTCTGTACCCATGGTAGCTTGTTACGAACGCCTCCAAATATGCAGTATTATTTATTTTTGATACAGTTGGCAATTTTGTGACAGAAAGCAAAACTGAATAATTTTATGTTAAACCTTGTTATTAAAGTCACAGCTACGATATATGTTGTTGAAATGCAAATAAAATGCACTTCTTATTTTACAAGCACTTAAAACTGTTATGTTTACTTATTGTCAAAGAAAGAACATGTTTACCACTAACGCCCAATGTGATATATATGTAACAACACAGATCTTTGGTATAAAAAAGTGTTATTCTGAAAAAGAAAAAAAAAACATCAGAAATGTGTTTTATGTGGTCCACTTGGTCTGTGGTATATTCCACACAATTTTCCTTTAAGGAAAAATGGGTCTGGGTTCTTATGGGTTAGGTTAATTTAAATTAATTCAGAGTGTGACCAGGCGTGGCAGATTTAAGACTCAGGCGCAGAGATAGGAGTTAGCCGCCAAGGCAGATATTTATTAAACATAAAACTCCTCGTTTAGAGGAAAAAACAAAGGCTATGAAATGTTAACTAAAGGTGCTCCAAAAGGGAGGATGTCTAATCTACAAACAAAACAAAATCACTCCTAAACTGAAACTATACTGTGGCTATACAAAGTTACAAACAAAAGTTCACACAGAAGACAGGACAACAAGGCTGAGGACTACGACTGATTGGCTAGAGTGACTCTGACGAAAACACATTGGCATGAGACAGGGGAGACACAGACCATTTAACACATGAGGGTAATGGGAAACAGGTGGACACAATCAGGGTTGACACTGACGCCCCATGAGGAAGAGCAAGTGACCTGCAACGAAAGGAGTCAGAATTTTCAAAAATAAAACAGGAAATGACAAGACAGTAAAAGCCCAGACAAGATAACCTCGCCGAGGTGTGACAGAGCGATTATATTAAGTTTAATTAATTATGCGTTCATTAAACTTAGTTAAGCAATTTTATTAAGTTGGTCATCAATTCTCTTTTTAGAGCGTATAGAGCAACCACAAATACAGTAAATTTTTGCTTACTTGACTGAATATCTGCCAGGGATGGTCAAGTTAAAATGCACTTGACTTTGCTTCAGATAAACTAATAATATTTATTGGGAGATTTCATTTTACGCTCTCGTTCCTTTAAATGCTTTACACACTCACATACACACCCCACTTGCTGCGGCATTGTGACACAAAGCAACATGAGGTCAGAGCCTGTAGCCATTTTGTCACTGCACTCTCACTGGGACAGCATGTGTGTTTTTGTGCATGGGGACAAGGGGAGGGAGTTAATACTAGAGACCATGTGGGCTCAAGTGAAAGTGGCAGACGGTGGCTGAGCGGGGGCCAACATCTGCGGTGTTGTATGTAGCCCATCCGTCAGGGGTCAAAGCATGTATTGGAGGTCAAAGGTTACTTTGTATGCAGTGTGCATATGTGACTAATCAGTGGGGCAGATGTGATTGCCCGATCACAGTATTTCAGCACATGGACAATGAAACTATTATTGGGTTTTAGTATGAAATACCCTGGTGGACTAAATCCACAAATGAAACCTACGTGAACACATACAGTAGATATGCACAAAACCAGAGTAATGTCCCGGTTCAGTAGCATCGAAAAATAAACATTTATTTAAAAAGAGAGCTGCATTCAAGCACATCCAATCTGCATCTGCGGATGCATGTCTGTGTGCTGTTATTATGTGCATGCCTGCTCACTCATAGATAAAGACCTGAATGTTGGGAGGGTAATGCAACCTATTTTTGGTGGTCTGCTCCAGTTTGTGCTACATTCCTGTGAACCCAGAGTCAGTGATAATCGGCACTGCCTCCCTCTAGCTACTGAGAAAGCAACAATCCAAAGTTGGGATGGTTCCGTGGGGACCTGCTGTAATTTATCCAGAGATGAACAACACTGGAAGCAGAGTACCTTAGTTTATTTTACTTATTCTATAATAGAGCATACTTTGGGCCAATTATTATTGGTATGTGATGCATGTAAATAAGTTGATTCATTGAGCGTAATGGATGTGTAACTACCCTGATGTGACCTCTAATTTTAATATTAATGTGTAGCAACTGAAAAGATTAATCAGGGTAACTTGTGATTATCTCAATATTTTGACAACAATGATAATATTGCCATAAAACCATTGCTGGTATCTAAAAATCAATATACAGCAAGGTTCGAAATACAAAGTCAGTGGTTTCGCATCGCATTGGCTGGTCAGAATTTGCATTTTGTGTCTCATTTTAACACACTGAATAGCAAAAACGTGACTTGACAAAAATGACTAAAACTAGAAACGCCAAAGAAGAACCACCGACGCGCCTAAAAAACTTTTCTGAGCTCAAATCAACTACCGCAGGTAGTTCAAGGTTGAGGGAAGCTCTGTGCTACTTCAGCAGAAGCAGCTCGCTAGTAACAGCTTCTGCTGACGGTTCGGGATGAATACAAAAACCATTACACCCCTATCATTAGGCTATAACTAAGCTAGTAACTTGTTGGCTGGAGTTCATCCTAGAGGTCAAAGTTCACAAAGTATGTTTCTAAGAAACTGCAAGCAGACGTTCACAGGCAGATGATGTAAGCAAAGTTGGCCAGGGAGATCATAGATCTGATTTTAAAAACAATAAAAATGATGATCTTAATAATGTGTTCAATGATGCAGAGGGTTTAATGCACACATACTATTGACATATTCAGGAATAAAATAGGATGACTTCAGCCACACGTCCACGGAGCTCAGAATCTGTCTGCCTATACTTTGATCAAATTCACCAAAATCGTGGTTGTAGCAGACATACATTTTTGTGTACTTTGAGCCGCCAAATTGTCTGGTGCACCAGGCGCATGTCAAAGGAAACATTCTTGTCCAGCATGGTGCAGAGATGAAACAACTTCCCAAAACAGGCACATTTGAGGCTTGTGCTGACACGATACGCCAGTTTTTATGCTCAAGATCAGCTGTCTACGAATGTCGAGCCCAAAATGTTAAAGCAACTTTTAGATTACATACAGTATAATGGAATGCCGAAAATCAAGTTCATGCTTCCTTTGTCAATGCGCCCTTCAATACCATTTAAAGTGAGAAACACTGCAATCATGTTATGGAAACTGTAGATAACATCCAGGAGCTGAACTTTATAAGAAGGTTCAATAGATAATATTTTATTTTTACATTTTGAAGTTAAAGGTTATATTGTCAACTCCCTTCAGCTTACACATCAAATCTGTCAGTCCCAAAATCTGACGGAGTTGACATCTGATGTTGACGAAACGGAATGTATTTTACTGCTGTTTTGTACACTGAGGCTTTCTGGATTTTACTCAGTTGCTAGCTGTCCCACTTACTTCATTAAAAAGCCTAAATTCAATTCAGTGCTGCTTTAAAAAAAACATTTTAAGGGATGACGGAGTTGACATGTTCCAGTTGTGACCGCAGTAATAAACATTGCTTATAAAA
Organism: Vanacampus margaritifer; assembly: GCF_051991255.1. Classification (NCBI taxonomy): domain Eukaryota; kingdom Metazoa; phylum Chordata; class Actinopteri; order Syngnathiformes; family Syngnathidae; genus Vanacampus; species Vanacampus margaritifer. Next base: position 3,240,127 of record NC_135441.1, on the reverse strand, counting down.
AATATTTTCTGCATTCAGCACAGTCAGCAGAGGAAAGGCGGTCCTCAACCGATAATGCTATTGTTTCAATAAGTGAGGATTGTAAATAAATAAGACATAACTTTAATAGGGAGATTAGAGACATAACTTTGATAGGTAGATTTTTAGGGAAAAGGTTGTTTGAAGTTTACTTTGTGCATTGTTATATAAATTCATAACTTTTATTTTATTTTTTTATATATTACCAAACTTGTGAAGTTTGTTTAATTTTTTTGGGCGGTCTTTAAATATTGTGACCTCTTGCAGAGGACAGGTTAAATAACATAGACCTACTGACTGCAGACCGGACAATTCAACAAATTCACACAGTCACACAAAAAAAGAGATGATAAAAATGACATTCATATTGTCGTGTAGTGTAGTGTGCGGATCCCAAAACGCAAACACAGATAAAGTTGTTAATCTGGCTGGAATGAAATAATCACAGGATCGGAGATATGACACATATGTACACTTCCTTCAACTTTAACTTTTAAAGCATGTTGATTTTGATAAATGTAATGATTTTTAATATAAATTAGACTTTCTTTTTTTTTTTTTCTGGAGAGCTCAGTTCATTCGGTAATTTTACCAATTTGACATAAATTAGACTTTCTTATGTAGGGCATGATTATTTCAGATGAGTTCTTTCAGGTATGTACTACAGTGATTAACACCACCCAGAAAATCACTGGATGCTGTCTCCCCTCCCTGGACGACATTGCCAGCTCTCGCTACATCAGTAGATCGATGAACATTGTCATAGACTCAGCTCACCCTGGTCATCTTATCTTCAAACTATTGCTCTTGGATCGACACTACAGGGCTCATGAACCCGAACAAACAGACTCAGGGACAGCTTTTTCTCTCAGAGCCAATAATGCGCTGCGTAAAAGCAAAACACAAATACACTGGAAATAATCACTGCTACCGCACTCCTGTAGCCATCAAATTTCTGTACTCAAATCTTGAACCTCACCTTAATGTGCAATATGCCAAGACACTTTAATAACAAATGCAACTAGACAAAGTGCAATTTCTGCAGAAATTGAGTGGGGATGTCGAAAAGCTGAATGCTATTAGCTAAATGCCAAGATTTGAATGCATGTGCTTATGAAGTAAATTGAAAGATAAATTGCTAAAGTACTAAAATGTGGTCCAAGCAGGGTTTGAACCCAGGTACTCCGTGGCCCCGTGGTGTGGAAGGCAATTGCTCGAACCACTGATCTAATGTGACTTGTTTGAAGTCAGTTGGTATACATGTATATCACTTAGCATATTGGACATGGATATATTTGCAATGTACAGTCCAGCCCTGGCACTGCCACAGCCTTGGGGGTCCTGTGCTTGCCTTGTCGGGCCAGGGTCGATGGACAATAAAGACATTCCATTCTATTCTACTCTAGTCTGTTCTATAACAGTTTTTTTCTTATTCATTTATTAACCTTTTTTACTCATGTTTCTGTCTAAGGGTTTTTTTTTTTTTTACAATGTACATGCAAGGTAATTATGTGGTTTCCTTCAGGTAAACCATATCTTTGCTCCATCGTCTTGTTCCTCTTTTTGCCTATGGTAAATTATGCATACTTCTTGAAGCGGAGGATGTAGAGTGTGCACTTTTAATTGCAAAATTGCTAATGATTGCGGCCCGCTGATTGCAATTTTACATTCAGCTTTCCGGAACAATCAGATTATGCATATACATGTATATGAATGTGCATGGGAGCAAATATGCTTAAAAGCCTTAAAGTTAAAGATAGCGCATATGTCTGCATAACTGTAGATGAGAACAACGATCACAGCTATGCTATTAGGGATTTTGCAGTTGCTGACTTTGCATAAATATAGAGAAAGCAAACTTTTTTTCTCTGTTCCTAATCCTATTTAGACAGGATAACAATAACAGACAACTTACTTTTAAAGTTATCCAATGCAAACTTGCCAACTCTCCCTATTCAGGCGGGAGACTCTTGAATTTCCCCTATTTCCCACGTGACTCCTGAGCTGTCATTTCTCCCGCTAATCTCTCGATTTTACATCCATCCATTTTCTCAACCACAACCTCCTGTCCGTCTTTGGAATGTGGGAGGAAACCGGAGTACCCGAAGAAAACCCACGCAAGCACGGGGAGAACACGCAAACTCCACCCAGGAAGGCCGAAGCCCGGACTCGATCTCACGTCCTCTGCACTGGGAAGCGGACGTGCTAAACAGTCAGCCTCCGTGCCGCCTCGATTTTACAGCTAAATAAAAAGTTTACATTGTGGGGAATATTTAATTCATTGGCAACGCCGGCAATGCAGTGAGAAGGCCAACTTCAAAATAAACCTTCCCTTACTAAATAACATATGGAGCGCAATGCCTTTGAATGCTTTTACTTTGGAGTTGTTCCCTGCAGCGTTTTGTGGTTTAACGTATGACTTTACTCGTCTTGTGCAGAATGTGTGTCGGCCGTTCATATTGCCGTCATAAACTATTGTGACTAACGTCAACAACACAACTTTGTCCTGAAATCTCGTTCAATCGCTAATCATGGGCGCTAAAAAAACAAAAAAAGACTTAATTACGCTGACATTGTACTGTATTGCATGTCGCCTTTTGCCAGCGTTTCCGGCGGCCAACATTGTTAGCGCGCTGATAGTGCTAGCAACTGTAGCGAGAGCCATCGGATTACTTTCCAAAGGTAGTTTAATTGATGTAAATGAGTGCACACTTATCTGACAGCCTGACACAGTTGCCGTTCCTAGTGAGCTTACTCAAATGTGCTGTTGTTGTCGGCAAAATCGCAACTGATGTTCTGACATCACTTTGTCTCATAGGTCAAAAACTACTCATTTATAATTATTTATAAAGCACTTTTAAATGCACAGTTTAAATGTAAGGTTTTGTTGTTGTTGTTTTAAAGAGTTGATTAACTGAATACCAAAATATTTGATAAATGCAGCCGTAGAGGGTACTGCAGCACGCAGCGCTATACCGGTTTATACTTAGCAGAGATGCATAATGAAAGACACCTGACACCTAGGGCGGACTGGCCATGTGGAATTTCATGAGTTTCCCAAATGCCGAGTCCATTTTACGGGCAGTGGCCGGTCGCCACAATCGATAAATATTAATCCGTGCATGTCGCTGACCGTCGTGCGCACTCCCTTCCCACGGTGACGATTGGTGAATAGTAATAGCTGTATGTTGGTCGATACCCCCCTTCCCAACCAAAGCAACCTTGGGCCAATATGTTAATGAAAAATCTCCATATTTTTCACAACCCAATGTTTGCAAGTATGCCTTTGGCAAGAAGCAGCGGTGTATTTAGGCCATTTTTGGGAGTGCTTCAGTACCCCCAAACTGAACAATAGCACCCCGAATATTTTAAATTATAAAGATATATATTTACTATGTGTTATTTTTAACAAGCTAGAAACTTATATTTTATTTGCTTACAAGCTGACTAGCGGAGCGCGTCGTCCCCCTCAGTCCAGTCACAGGGTAGCTCTCTCTAGTTGAGTGAAAGTGTTCCTTCCTTTTACCAGGATATGTGAAACGTTTCTTAGGTGATTAGTGATTAGGAATAATAATGTACGTCAAAGAAAGGTATCCTGTACATAACAGGACTACAGAGTTAAGAAAAATAGAAAAAGGCACCATGACAAAAAGAGAAAACAAAAAAACGACAACGTGGCTTGCAGTGAGTGGAGCACATACAAGCCAAAACAAACAGTATGTGGGAACGAGACTAGCAGGAGCCTGATGTGAGGCCTTGTTGCAAACTGAGCAGGTATATAATAAAATTCTGCTTAAAAGGAGAGTCGGCCACCAAAAGAGTTTTTGCGGTATCGTGACTATGTGTGCTGTCCCACTCCATGTCATTCTCTCAGACAGTTGTCCAAACGGATTGCCCAAAAAATTACATGCTCCTTTACAAGGTACTGTCAGTACTGCAAGTTTTAGACCCTTTACCAAAGAAGTGAGGTGTCACAAAGTACTTATAGTTAGTGACGTTTAAATGTCCTCCTTTTCAATAATGTTGAGTATGCTCGACTACTCATTAAAATTTTATCTGTTTTTCTTTTATCTTCAAATGCCTTTTGCTAGTCAAATATTCTACTGTGTTTGTTTTGATTGAAAAAAATGCACTACATCCAAGATGCACTCGTACATTTGGGGACCATGCTTAGTGACTGCTTGAGTAGGTAAGTCAAATGAACAGAACCTCACATAGTTCATGAATCTCACTGGACCACCAATATTTTGGTCAAATGATTCAACTTTTCTTTCAGCAGTGAGCCAAAGAAAGTATACCTCCCCAACTATTCTCAGTATGTGTCTGTATGTGCATGTGCAAATAGGGACATTGATGAGGAATTCATTGAAAGCAGCTGTTCCATAGAAAGAGAGTTGTAGTGATGCCAGAATGCTACATTAGTGTGGCATGAAGTTAGAGTTTGTCTCCAAGTGGGAAGCTGAAGATACGTATGCAGACAGTTTGTTTGATGTTGGGTGGAAGCGGGGCGGGTGGTTTTGAATGTTTCGCTCCAGATGTTGGCACTTTGAAAAAAAAGAAAAGAAAAAATTGGCAACTTCCTAACAGTAAAAGTTAAAGTAAAATATATCAATCAGAAGGATTCTTGTTGTATTCACATTACAGGTATATAGGTACAGTAGGTTTCACAACTATTGCCATTTAGCTCACACCTAACAGCAGAAAAATAAACCAGCTCAGAGTATCCAGTTCTTAACCATATTATGGTGAAATGAGTTTTGCAAACATAGCTTAATAAGGCTCAGATGTGCATGCGTGTGTGTGCACATATATGTGCATGCAGCCTATCACGCACTGTCGGAGAAGGGAAGCTGGGGTGGCACTGGCCCCCCCTAAAATGAGATTGGACCCGGTGCCAAATGATTGACATTTCACGGCACCAGCGCAATGGCGCCGCACGTCTTGCCAGGGCATCCTGCCATGTTTTTTTTTTTCTAATCAGACGCCCACTAATTGTTATGCCCCTCCTGCACAGTAGCTGGCACTATTTACCACAAAATGTTGTAATCCACCTTACTAGGAGTCTAGAGAAGAAGAATCTCCCGAGTCCCTTCAAGACAATGGCGTCGTTAGACCTATTTTATGGGGCTCAAGCCTACCTAAAATGTTCTTAAGCCCTCCCTAAATGAATTGGTTGTGTATTTTTTTTAAATAAATAAATATATATATATATTGTTGGTGTTTTTTACTAAAAAGATCAAAAACCTTAATATATAGTATTCCGGCACTCCTACGTGAGCCGGCACCTTATCCTCCACGGCTCCTCGTGGTGGAGGAGTTTATGTTTTCCCAATGATCCTAGGAATCATCATATTGTCTGGGGCTTTATGCCCCTGGCAGAGTCACCCATGGCAAACAGGTCTTAGGTGAGGGGCCAAACAAAGCACGGCTCATCGATCCTCTATGACGAGTAAAATAAATGGACAGACTTTTTCCTTGCCCGGACGCGGGTTACCGGGGCCCCACACAGGAGCCAGGCCTGGAGGTGGGGCTCGTTGGCGAGCACCTGGTGGCCGGGCCTGCACCTATGGGGCACAGCTCGAAGAGGAAACGTGGTTCCCCCTTTCCATGGGTTTACCACCGGTGGGAGAGGCCAAAGGGGTCAGATGCATAGTGGGCTGGGCGGCAGCCAAGGGGGGTGGACCTTGGCGGTCCGATCCCCGGCTACAGAAGCTAGCTCTTGGGACATGGAATGTCACCTCTCTGGCGGGGAATGAGCCCGAGCTGGTGTGTGAGGCAGAGAAATTACGACTAGATATAGTCGGACTCTCCTCCACACAAGGCTTGGGCTCTGGTACCAATCCTCTCGAGAGGGGTTGGACTCTCTTCCACTCTGGAGTTGCCCACGGTGAGAGGCGCACATCTGGTGTGGGCATTCTTATTACCCCCCTGGCTTGGCACCTGTAAGTTGGGGTTTACTGTTATTGGACTTTTGTGCTCTTCACGGATTGTCCATGATGAACACCATGTTCAAACATAGGGGTGTCCATATGTGCACTTGGCACCAGGACACCCTAGGCCGCAGTTCGATGATCGACTTTGTAGTCATGTCATCGGACTTGTGGCCGCATGTTTTGGACACTCGAGTGAAGAGAGGGGCAGATCTGTCAACTGATCACCACCTCGTGGTGTGTTGGCTAAGATGGCGTAGGAAGATGCCGGTCAGACCTGGTATACCCAAACTTATTGTGAGGGTTTGCTGGAAACGTCTGTCAGAATCCCCTGCCAGAAAGAGTTTCAACGGCCACCTCCGGCAGAACTTCTCCCTTGTACCGGAGGAAATGGGGGACATTGAGTCCGAGTGGGCCATGTTCCGCGCCTCAGCAGCAGTGCACCATTAACACTGTGTATAGTGGAGATGGGGTGCTGCAGACCTCAACTCGAGACGTTGTGAATTGGTGAGGAGAATACTTCGAAGACCTCCTCAATGCCACCGACACACCTTCCTTTGAGAAAGCAGAGTCTCGAGACTCTGAGGTGGGCTCTCCTATCTCTGGGGTCGAAGTCACTGAGGAAAGCTCCTCGTGGCAGTTCCTAAAGGCTCTGGATGTTGTGGGGCTGTCGTGAGGAGATGAGGGTCAGCCAGGAAGTCGAATCTCGGATTCAGGAGGAGCAATGTGGTTTTCGTCCTGGCCGTGGAACAGTGAACCAGCTCTACTCCCTCGGCAGGATCCTCGAGGGTGCATGGGAGTTCGCCCAACCAGTCTACATGTGTTTTGTGGATTTGAAGGCGTTCGACCGTGTTCCTCAGGGAGTCCTGTGATATGGGCTGTTCAGTCCTTGTACGACCGTTGTCAGAGTTTGGTCCGCATTGCCGGCAGTAAGTCTGATTCGTTCCCAGTGAGGGTTGGACTCAGCCAAGGCTGCCCTTTGTCACCGATTCTGTTAATAACTTTTATGGACAGAATTTCTAGGCGCAGCCGAGGCGTTGAGGTGGTCCGGTTTGGTGGCCTCAACATTGCATCTCTGCTTTTTGCAGATGATGTGGTGCTGTTGGCTTCTGAAAGCCATGATCTCCAACTTTGCAGCCGAGTGTGAAGCGGTTGGGATGAAAATCAGCACCTCCAAATCCGAGACCATGGTCTTCAGTCGGAAAAAGGTGGAGTGCCCTTTCCGGGTCTGGAGGGATGAGGTCCTGCCCCAAGTGGAGTTCAAATATCTTGGGGTCTTGTTCACGAGTGAGGGTAGGTTGGAGCGGGAGATCGACAGTACAGTCAAACGTGTTTGACTTTGGATTTTGGGCGTGAAGTAGACTAATTCTTCATGCACATGTGAAACAATTGCAAACTATCCGTGAATGACTTAAAAACAAAAAAAGACATGCTCCAACCCACAAAATCCTTTATTCTATTTTTTACAGGAAAGGCATCACTGGAACATGACAGTCCAGACTTTGTTCCGTCAATATTTTCATATACACCAGCTGCTACAAGTGGACACTCATACCTCTTAAGGTACAACTATGGAAGCCAGCAAAATAAGATACACTTTGTCTAAAGGAATTTTTTTAATGAAATTATTGTCCGTAGGTGTGACTGTGTGTACAAGGTTGTTCATCTATGCGTAAGCGGTTCAGAAATGGACGGATGGATGGACAGACATATATATATATATATATATATATATATATATATATATATATATATATATATATATATATATATATATATTGCGTTATTTTCATGACTATGTACATTGTAGATTCTCCCTGAAGGCATCAAAACTATGACAACTTAGACAACTAACAAACACATGTGGAGTTGTGTAGGTGGCAGGAAACAAAAGTCACACAGGTGTCTGACCATGAAGAAATGGATACTATGACAGCTGCAGAAAGTCTATTGAGCCTTCATTCACAAGTCACTGGTAAGTAGTCTGCTAATCTGTATTTAGATCTCATAATAATTTTACAAATATGGTAATATAAAGTTCACTCAGATAAAAGTAGCCAAATACTTCATACGGACACATTTCATGGTTTACAGATGATCGACCAGCTGCACCTGTTACGTGTACAACAATCCCAGTCACCACAGAGCAAATACTCAGACAACTTGGAACTGGAAGGTAAGATTAGTCGTAACTAATCACTATTTGGCTTTGATATTTCTAAATGTTTAGTGTCAAGACTATTGAGAAGGTGGTTGCCTGTAATGGGAAATATATTGAAAGATCTCATAATCTGGCCATCTAAAGATAACCTTGCTCTCACAAGCTGTATTCTCGCGTTATTTGTGAGTTGACAAACTCCCGAGAATCATCTTGTACCGCTCCCATTAATTTCCACCAATACGAGCCACTGGTGGTTCGGACCAATCACAGAGTGACATTGTATTTGAGGGCGGGATATGCAGCTGTGACGAAAACAACAAGCGCCGAAGCCGTGGGAAGAAACCAACCAAACATGGTGACACCGGTGGACGAATGCGTGGGCGCTGCAATTAATTCTGTTCTTGCTGAATTAGTCTCTTGTATGCGCATATCAACATTGCAAAACCGACAACATAAACTCAACGCCATGATATCAGCTAGTCACAACAGTCGCTTGTCGGTGACGACATTTTCATCCTTTGCCGTGATTGGCCGAAACAAAAGTTAGGTAGACGTGCACGCGATTCTGCTCGAAGTGTTGTACAGCATGCCCCGCCTTTCCAGAGAAAATCAACGTGGAGCAGTCACAAAATGATATTGTGGAGAACTCCCTCGAGTGAAGCACAAATCAATCTGGCTAATACCAGGCTAAACTAAAGAAGCTGTGAGAAAAAACATGCCCAAAATTTTTAAGAAATAATTTCGAAAATGCAGATGCATAATTGACTGTTCAGAATTATTTGAGAGACATGGTCTAATTTTAAACATCACAACACTGTAAAATATCTAATAGGAATTACACCAGGTGTAACTATCTCTTTTTTTAACGCAAGGTTGGGGAGGTAGAGTGTCAGATAAACAGATCACAATTGAACAACAACAACAGAATTTTTCGATAAGATTGAACCATATGATCTTATACTTGCAGATAGGGGCTTTCTAATCGAAAAGAAAGTAAAAAGTTTTACAAAAGGCAAGAAGCAATTATCAGGTACTGATGTCAACCATTCTCAAGAGTTATCCTGTGTTCGCATCCATGTTGAACGGGTCATAGGGCAATTAAAAAAGTACAGAATTCCTTACATTCATTACAGTCATTCCTCTGTCACTTGTAGATCTTCTTGATGACATTGTTACATGTGCTGCTCTGGTTAATTTGTCGCCAAGTGTTGTTTCCAAAAAGATGAGAAAATAAAACAGAATTCAAAGCTGTCACTACTTTTATTGATGTACAGATAGTTCTCGTGTATGTGCAATCAGAAGTCTGTTTTACTTATTATGTAGTGATTCATCACTGTATAAAAGAAACCCAAGCTTTCTTCTTTCTTTTCAAATTGACACATTTGTTATGATGACAGTTTTGCCAAAAAGGGGACCTGGGCAAGTTGTACATTTCTGCTTTCTAAAACTTTTAGGGTCATTTGATCTCGTCAGAACTTCAGGTAAAATATATGTGATTTATAAATGTAAGTAGCTTTATGAATTGCAGGGCTGAGGAAACTATCCTCTCTTGGTATTCTCACCACTTTGATTTCTGATGTGGTCCATACGTATACTGTACATCGATCACCAAACTGAACATCACATACAAACATTTGAAGCTGTATTTGATTTTTTTTTATTATTATTATTTTTTTTAAATATTTGTGATTTCTTTTCAGATTATTGGATTCATCCATGCAAAAGGTTTTATCAAAATTTTAATTTTGAAGACTATTCCTATAGTTATAAGGACATTTTATTTCAAGAACACCCTTACCATAGCAGTCACAATGTATTATTCCATCAGGTGAAGCTCCTAAATGAGCATAATCAGACCGTACAACAAGCCCTACCTCTGTGACAGTGACATTTGTGTGACAGGTTTTAAGAAAATCACAGTATGTAACATTTGCTTTACTCACATTATCAATACCCCATTTTAAAGCAGGTACATTTAGCTAGGTGTCATCATATTTCATGACATACTTTACGAATGACTGTGAACGTGCTGAATCACCTGAAAATGTACATGCGTTATGGAAAAGTGACGCTGTAATTCCTCCAGCTCTGTGCTTCTGCCACGCTGGACTGTTACCTTGCTCCCTAGTTGCCTGTTCCAAGAGCTGGAGTGATCCTGGCATGTCGATATTGCCCAGAGATGAAAAAGTCTGATCAACTTTGGATAAGAGTTCCTCAGGTGTGAGATCACATGCTGACTCTTCATACAAGGCAGTAATTGGCAGGCAGGCAGTCCTCGCACTCTGAAGCAGTGTCTGTGTCTGTCGAGTCTTCACGTGAGTAAATGCTCGTGAGAATGGCAGCTCTTAGAGTTATTTTTCTCAGAAAATGCATATGTTCATCGGTTATTCCTAAATATGAAATGGAATCTGTATGTGTAACATGTTGAATAGATGTACTTGTTATTCATATTTGGTACATTAGGATATTGCTTTGGTGTACTAATATTGCAATCTATTTTGAGCTAATTCTAATTCTTGAGCTAATTATGTGACTTACCCTTTTAGTTAGTAGTGTATAGTAAATGTTTGGAAACTCTAAATTAGGCCAGCACAATGTATCATTCAACCACTATTGTTTGCAAACATTGAAACCCGTCTAACGCAGGCTTCCCCAATCCTTGTCCTTGAGGGCCGGAGTCCTGCAGATTTGAGACGTGTTCCACCCACTAACACACCTGATTCATATAATCAGCTCATCTGCAAGCCTGATAACGATCCTAATCTTTAGAATCAGGTGTTTTAGTGAGCGGAAACATCTAAAACTTGCAGGACTCCGCCCTTGAGGACCAGCATTGGGGAAGCCTGCTATAACATCTATTGCTAGTGCTCATGTGTGTACTACACAGATTAATTATGCAATCGTGCAGTGATAAGAATCAGCGCACACTAAAGTTTAAACCGCTAAATAAATGAAATTAGCAGAGATAAATTGGATGCTTGCAATGTGGACAAAATGGTTTGTGTTAGCTAGTGTAAATGCAAGTCTGAAGTGCAGAATATCTATCTATCTATCCATCCATCCATCCATCCATCCATCCATCTCAAAATTAATGTGTTAACGCATTGATTAATCCCCCAAAAATATAGCATTAATCATGTACACAGATTAAACACTGTTAATTTTGATCACAGATGATCCTATAGCTTGACAGCGGATGGTTACGTTAAAGGTAGAGTAGGTTGAGTCCTGCAGGTAAGGTTTCCTTCTTCCAACACAAGCTGATTCCAATCAACAGGATCGTTATCAGGCTTATGTAGAGCTTGCTGATGAGCTGATCATATATCAGATGTGTTGGAGAAGGGAAACCTGCAGGACTCCAACCCTCGAGTTTGCCCACCCCTGGTTTAGAGTCTGTTCTTTTGGGAAAATGAAGATCTACGGAATATTAATGTACAGTGTTCCTTCGCTATAACACTGTTCACTTTTCCCAGCCTCGCTGTTTCGGGGATTTTTTGGGTGCAATTTTGCATGCATTTTTATTCAGTAATGTACCTATTTTATAACATTTATAAAGGTTTGAACATTGAGAATATTTAAGCAAGAGAGAAATGTGAGAACATGTAAATGCCTCGATAAGAAAAGTGTATAAACTGTGGTGAAGGGTTTTAGAGCCTTAAAACATTTATAATAAATGTATAACATAAAGCTAACTACTTAGCGGAGTTCATTTATTGCAGGTATTTTTTTGGAACCTAACCCCAGCGGAAAACGAAGGGAACACTACTTTTCCTTTTGGGGTGCCCAAATGTATGCACCTGCTGAAGACATTTAATATTTTCAATTTGTGGTTTTACTGTTTTTGAATTTACTTATAGACATAACAATGTGATATAATCATGAGTGTTTAAAATAATACAGTGGAGTAATGATTTTGTGAACTTTATTTTATCCTCTCACCCTCAAAGCTATTGAAGATAGGAATGTGCATGATGTTATTTAGAGCCTTTTGGCATTGGAGTCTAAAAGTCTGGGGTTAGATCCTAATTGCATTTTTCCCCCAGTCAAGAAGGGGAACTGTATGTAAATGTCTGTTTACTAATAAGATTACACCTTTGGCCAACCTGGAATCAACATGTCTGTATGTAAACGTCTGCTTACTAACAACATTACACATTTGTTCACTAGGAGATGACATGTCTGCCCTTTGTTCAATCAAGAGCCGGGAGGAGGAACCTTTTATCTTTTGAGTATAAATGAGTCGATGTTCTGTAAATTGTCACACACTTGGGGGGATCCACGTTGCATTCTGATGTGGTGTCCTGACTGTGTCTTTAGAGGCCTCTAAATAAATTCTTGCAAGAAAACTTCTTCATCAGATCCTGAATACAATTATTTTGGACACGCAAAGATTACACTTAATATAGTGATCGAAATATTCCTTCACTGCCTACTTTTGTTTAAATAATTATTGCGCACTTTCTGTAAATCCAATAAACATTTCACTTCTCAAATATCACTGTGTTCATCTGGGGGCTAAGCAGCTGATCCTTGGTTTGACCCTCATTTCTCCTCTATGCAGGGCAAGGCTGACGACACTCACAAGCACACGTTATTTTTAAAAAAAAAAGGGGAATTAAATGAGGGAAGCAGAAACAAAGGGACAGACAGTTGTCTCCAATGTCTTCCAAGAAGGCAGACGTTTGACCTAATTAGTATGCACACATGTACAAAAGTTTTTTGTTATTCGGAGTAGGAGATGTGAAGACTTAACTCGGCTCTCTGACCTTCACTCTGTCCACTGCTGATGGCTTTGTGCCCAGAAGGGTGGCAATCATCTGCCCCATATTGTTTGCAGACATCTTTGTTTTGTGTAGCTGGAGGACAAGAAACATTTGGGTAAGGCTAACATCCCTTTCTTTAAGCAATGTGATTGATAGACAACAGTTGGGGAAATACCTTTGTTTGCATTTATGACATTGCATAATTGTGTATCTAATTAAACACTCAGACGATACACAGACACTTTTAAGACAATGGACAAAATACCCAATTCCCGTTGTAAGACACAACAAAACTCTAGCAATGATTATGTAAATCTAAGAACAAAAGGCTATTAAAAAGAAAGACATTGGAAAAAAGCTTGGCTTTTGGTAAGAACCAATAACCCCACCCACCCCAAAAGAGTTACATCACATTGCACATCACAGAAACTTCTTGTCTCCTGTGACATGTCCCATGAAGATACATCGGCTAATTATTTTTTGACAAGGAGTGAAGATGAGGACACAGACCAGATAGAGGTCAGAAGAAGACTAATGACAGGGCAGATTAAGTCAAATGGAAGAGAGTGTAGTGAGGAAAAAGGGGATGGGATGTGAATAGACTGCTCGTTGACATTTTTTTTTAATCCAATTAGTTTATATTCAAGGGGTGATTCATTACAGGACTCAGAGAATGAAGTATGTCTACCATAATACTGAACCCAAAACCAGATCCAAGACAAACTTGAGTAAAAAAAAAAAACTATTTTATTTGAACAAGGGAGAACGGCATGAGAAATATAAATAGAAAAGAACAAAATCAATTACATCAACAAAAAGGTTGATGCGAAAAACTAAATACAGCAAAAAATTCAGCCGCATGTTGGTACAGACAGAATAGTGAGTGTTTGCCAAAACACGCAATTGTGTCAATTTCTGCCAAATTATAAACTATTTGATAAAACATCTATCATTACTATGACATTGAATAAATATAAACTTACTAAAATGTTTCTCCTGTGTTTTGTTATTTCCTGGTGTCACCATTACTTCCGCCGAGGGGCGCAAATTTGGATTTATTTAAAAAAAAAAATTGGGGGTAAAATCCGTTTCACATATTTAAAAAAAAAAATTGGGGGTAAAATCCGTTTCACATATATATACATATATATAAACATACATATATATATACACACATATATATATATATATACACATATATATATATACACACACATATATATATACACACATATATATACATATATATATATATATATATATATACACACACACACACACACACATATATATATATATATATATATATATATATATATATACAGTACATAATCTATCTATCTATCTATCTATCTATCTATCTATCTATCTATCTATCTATCTATCTATCTATCTATCTATCTATCTATCTATCTATCTATCTATCTATCTATCTATCTATCTATCTATCTCCCTCCATCAACACGAATGATTGATGAACAAGATCGTTATCAGGCTTCTACAGAGCTTGCTGATTAGCTGATCAGTTGAGTAAGCTGTGTTTAAGGAAAAAGACATGGAAAACAGGCAGGACAGTGGCTCAAGGACCAGGGTTCCCTATCCCTTATTTAGATGGAAAACTGGAACTAATGATATCCAATGGAAAAGTGAAGAAAAAAAACTTACTCAATAGCACCACCTAGGCATGCAGTACCCTCCAATCATTTACTCACTAGCTAAAGAGTTATCCTCGTGGGGTTTGAACCAAGGTCTTCCAGTGTGGCATGCAAATGCTTAAACCACTGTCCCATTGCTGCCATAGAAGAGACTGTGACATATATAATTGTAGTGAATATACAGCACGTTGAATTTTAAAGATAAAACTGAATAAAAACCTAATAATGATAAATTACATCAAAAGCAATGGCTGTGAAATAATTTGACAATGATAAGTATATTCAATATTGCATTCGTATTAAAGAGTGGTTGAAGCTGAATTCGAACACAGGTGGCCTGGCCGCGCGGAGGCCACGAATAGTTGAGCTCAACTGGCCTTAAATTTGTCCCAAGTGGTAGTGCTTACCTCAATACCGACACAATATATTTTTGGCCACTGCTTGGTGGTGGCGCTGCAGACATGTTTTGGTCAGGGTCAAAGTTAACAGGACATGGACGTGGTCTATTTGAAGCTATATGCATTCATTTACATTGCGACGCCACTTCTTGCAAGCTGTGCAGCAATGTTTGGATTTTTCCACTTTAACATCTCATTAACGATTTTATGGTAAGATTTGTCATAATTTTTTAGTTTTTATGTAGTTACATTGCATCGTCCATGAGCTATTATAAACATAAACTGATGCAAATCAGTAATTCTATGACGTGGTTTGAATAAAAAATCTTGCTTTGCGTTGGATTTATGTGCTTAAATGCTCATTTATTCGTCTATTATGCAACTGGATTAACTTTAATTTCTAACTGGTGTGCCTTGCATCTTTGCCAACGTGTTTGGGTAGTGATTTGAGGTGGTTCCAGCATTCCCACAATAATGAACAAGAATAAAGAATCTCAATAACATGCTTACAGCATTCCCACAATAATTATTTGTTACCGCCAGTGCCGCCCACCACTGTCATAGGCGGGCTAGTACATGCGCATGTGCTGCAAAGGGATTGTGCGAGGCACCCATGTGTCATGTCTTGGAAGATCTGGCTTTGGTTGAGGGCCCTGAGTGGGTTCCCGCCCTTCCGCGGGTTAACCAATCCGGGCCTTTAGCCACTTGTGCCTGGCCCCAGGTGTGACTAGTCCAATTAGTGTGCGTGTATTTAATTCCCGGGTGGTGATCAGTCGGCGTGGGATCATTGCCGTTTGTCACGGTCACCCCCGGAGTTCGTTCTGTCATTTTGATTTGATTTTGGACAATAAAATACGTCAGTCTAACCCGCACTCCTGCCGTGGTTCTCCTGCCTCCCTGCATTTTGGGTCCTCTACTCCACACGCCGACAGACATCACGCCGCTCCGTGACTACACCGTGACACCATGAGAAACCCAAATAAATAAATAAAGGTAAAATATTGATACTAGCGCCCTTTTCGATTTTCGTTGCGCGGTAATTGGGTGAAAACGTCGCACGGCGTTTACGTGTCGATCGAAACTCGTGACATCGTGAAATGGGTCGTACTCCGCAGTGGAGACACAGACACAAGCAGGCCGGCTGAAAAGACGGTTCCTGTGAAGGTCCTTACCCCCGTCCATATACCCGAACGTGCGGTGGAAACGCGGCTAATGTCCCACCACTCTTCACCGAAACGCTCCTTTCCTTCTTAATACCATACATGAAACTAGCATTTCAAGAAAATGTTGGCCCCTTCCCAATATGTGTTCTTGTCCATACTTACGTCCTTGTGCTCTTGTGAAACATCATCAGTCGCGGCCCAAGTACTATTCATGCAATGATGCAAAAGCATGAACGGACAGAATACCCACATGTTGTTCTTGTCTGCGAGCTTCCTGGTTACGACTTACTGCTGTAATTCATCAGTCATACCACATAATCAGATTTAATTCAATTACGAATAATAAAGAAGTATAATTTAAAACTGTACACCAGATATAACCAAGTCTCATATTGAAAAAAGGTTCAAGAAAGAAATCGATGTGAGTTGTAGCTTCTGTTCTGATTCTCTTGTAACCAGTGGTTCATCTATGGAAATGAGGTGCGTGTGTGTGTGTGTGTGTGTGTGTTTGAGCTGCTCTGGAGTAGAAAAGAAGAAGGAAAAAAAAGGCAAATAGTGACAATGAGAAGCTTCGGGGGCAGAAACACCAAATGAGGACAAAAAGAGGGGGTGGAGAGAGAACAAAAGAAAGAGAAGAGAATTAAAACAGATTGAGTGTGTCTGCTTCGGGTGTTTCTAGTCACTCTGAATTAAATATAAATGGTCTCTCTCACTTTCCGAGTCAAAACACACAGCCACAACATGATACCCATGATGCATTCCCACTGGCAGGGCACTCTGCTGTCCCCGTCTTAGCCCATTTCTCTAATCCGTCCTCTGCTCCAGTTCTCTTACAGTCTTCTCTCTGTACCCTTCCATTCCTTAGGGTGAAAGATTTTGTGAACTTTGGTCTCCTTTATTCTTTCCATCATTTTGTGGTGAGTGATTGTACTGTCACAGTTAGCTGCAATCGCTTCAAACTAGCCAAGTCCATCTCCCACTTGCACTATAAATAGAAATATTACATCCACCATCTTTAAATTCTTTTTGTACCGAATTTCCCTAGTTTCTTTTTGCACCAATCTTTTCCCCCCACGATTTCCCTTTTACATTACACACATATGGACATAATTTTTGGTACCCCATTATTAAATGAAGTGGAAAAATAGTAAACAAAATAATAATAATAATAATAATAATAAACATTTTTTTTTTTTTTTACTTTGTCTGTTGATTGTTTGTTACACGACATGGATTGTTGTGTGTATGCTGCTGCCTGAACACTGGAGGAACTTTATGCAGTTTCCAAAGACAATAATCAAAATCCTGAAGAAAAAAAACATGCTCAGAAAAAACGGTTTAAGATTAAAAATTTTTTTTTAAAAAAACTGAAACAAGAAAATATTTCCTGGCTTGAGCTTTGTTTATATTTAAGAGTTTCTGGTAGAAAGATGACTAAAAATCAAAAACATATTTCGAAAGAAATAAAAATTTAATATAAAATGACCCAACAAAAAAAAATTGCACTAAAAGGTTAGAACTGTTAGAGGCTAAACTTAAAGTTTGGACAGAAAGAAGAAGTAAATGGTTGGGGAAAAAACAATTTCATTAAACAAAACAATATTTAAACAAAATGAAAAATTGTTTTAGAGGCAATTAAAATCAAACCCCGTTTGTGTTCAAATAAGGCCAACCATGGATAACCTCGCCAGCCAGATTGATAATTGTTATTCACTCGAGGGAGTTCTTCACATTATTTTTTTATCTGGTACTTCGAACTGATTGGACCATGCGGCTTCTTTTCACATTTTGTTTTCACTGTCTCATCTTAGGGAGGGGGTGTGGGGTGGCTGGGTTGTCCTGCCTAGACAACGCCTGATTGGTCCGATCGAAAAAAGATCGGCTGCAAACGTATCAGCGAGAGCGATACAAAATGTATTCTCAAGAGTTTGTGAACTCACAAATGCGAGAATTCATCTTGCTGGCAAGGTTAGGCCATGGATTCCAATGAAAGGTTCTGGAAAAGGCTAAATTCAATACTGACTATAACCTGGAGGAACCTTGGGTCGATGAGCACACCAAACACATCAAGGAGAAAGTCAACTCCCCAATGATGGAATTTATCATTTTCAGATTTCCTGAAAAGAACAACTAATAAAGCAATGCCGAACACAGCTCCTGGGCCAGACGGCATTCCAAAATTGGTATTGGAAACTGTCTCTCTGTGTCCAGCAAAATTTAATGCATTGTTTCAACATGTTACTGAAACCAGGGGATGTTCCTTTTTGGTTGTGCAAAGTGACTTCACTAATCCTAAAAACTTTTGCCCTATCCTGCTTGAGTGTAATTTATAGAATATTTACAAAATGGTTGATTGATCTCGTTTCATCCTATTGTTCAAAGAATGACACAATTTTCACAGACCAGAAAGGAGCACGGAAAGGATGTTGGGGATGAAAGGACCAATTGTTGGTCCAGAAAAAATTACTTGAAGAGGCTAAAACTTATCATCGTAACTTCTCAATGTGCTGGATTGGCTACAAAAAAAGCTTATGACTCGGTCCCTCACGAATGGATTTTGAAGTCTTTAGAATGTATTGGTCTTGTACTGGACATGTACTTATTTTACTCTAGTCTTTCATGAATAGCTGGTCAACTCAACTTGAGATGTACTGTGATTAGTGTGGCCACTTCCATAAGGTCAAAAAGGAGGACATATTTCAAAAAATGTATAAGTGTTCCCTCGCTATAACGCAGTTCACTTTTCACGGCCTCGCTGTTTTGCTGATTTTTTGTGTGCAATTTTGCATGCATTTTTTATACAGTAATGTGCCTATTTTATAAAAATTATGAATGTTTGAACATTGAGAATGTTTAAACAAGAGAAAAATGTGAGAAAATGTAAATGCCTCGATGAGAAAAGTTTGATTGACCAGAGCACGACGTGTTTGTGCAGGAAGTAAACGACAGGTCTACAAAAGTCACGTCTCATATTATTAAATACACAGCACAATGCAGAGACCAGGGCCTAGTATTTCAAGCATAATTCACCAGGATTAAACCTGGTGGATTAGGTTAAACCCAGATCTTCAAACTCCTATGTGACAAGTTCTAAATATGTTTTATATATGCAATCTAAAATGTTTGATAAATGATTCAACTATTTAATATTTTTTTTTTATATGAATTTTATAGGACTATGCAGCGGAACCTCGGAGTTTGAACGTCTCGAAAATCATACAATTCGGACTTCAACCCAAAAATCTCAGAGTTTGAACTCATTTTCAGAGTTCGAACACTCAAGCAAAGCAAGCTAAACTGAACGTACTTTGAAAACGGGTAGCTGAGTGAAGCCGAGCAATGCCGAATGCTCACATTGCGGTAGTTGAGACGATGCACTGCTCATTTCCAGTCAGATCGTGAATACTCCCAGAGATGCTCCATACTCTTGATTTTTCCACGACAATTTTCTTTGCCATGGGCCCACAGAAAGACAACAGTGACAGTGGCAGCAACGAAAAACATACAGTGCTACGAACCACAGTGGAATTAGGAAGGAGATTATCGCGCAGTTGTAACTACCGTGACTACTTCTGTAAATACTGGCACGAGGACCCCTCTTAGCTGTTCAACAACGTGCCTGACGTTAAACAATGCACGCAAGGACCGTTTAGTAGTCTAACAATATGCCCAATGTAAAATACACAAACTCAGCACTGAACTAAAGCTAGCATTAACATAGCATTCATCATCCACAGATGCCATCACACCACAACAGGTAAGGTATTTTTAGTTTAAATGCTGTACTGTACTGTAAATGCAAAAATACATAGAAAGAAATTAAAGTAGTAATTTTCTGTCTTGGGAGATTGGGAGAATGCATTAATTGCATTTACATTATTTCCTATTGGAAAAAAAATGTTTTGGAGGTTGAACAATTTGGACATTGAACACTTCGCAGGAACGAATTATGTTCAAACTCCGAGGTACCACTGTGTTAAAGTTTTTATAGAAAGTCACAATTAATATTTACCACTAGTAAATTATTTATAAGTACATTACTATCTTACATTATAAGTACATTACAATTTAAATATATTTTTAATGAGTAGTTTACTGCCTCCAAATTATAAGAATTTAATAATATTACTATATGTATACATATGATAGTATTACTGTATTTTACCTAATATGCATACTGTGTGCATTATACAAAGAACATATACAAATTGCATCAAATACATAATTATGTCAACATTTTTATTAAAGACATTTAATAGTCCAAAACAATAAAAACTTTCACATCAAACACAGACATGGTTAAACTAGCCCTTCTATCTGACTGCCAAACGTCACAAGGTCCCAAAAGTGTTGGCTAAAATGGGTGTGAACGCAGTCATTTTCATTGATTACAAAAAACAGCGTGCATAACTGCTATCATTACATTGTTTTGTTTTTTTGTATGTGTTTAGGAAATGATATATTTAGAATGCCCCGAACCCTGATTTGCCCAGCCCCCAGGCAATTTTTAAAGTGTCTCAAGCATCAAAACATCTCCATACCTGAGCTAACATGGCTAAAGAACAGCACCTGATTATTTACTCTTGACTGTTGTCAAACAGCATCATTGTTTCAGGGCCCAGGTTTTTAGGTTTATTATTTGCCCTGAGTTCGGACAGTGACCTTTTGACCACTGGAAAATAAGTGAAAAACCGTGTGCAGGCAGGCTGGAACGGGTGGAGAAAAGTGTCAGGTGTGATGTGTGATAGAAGAGTTTCAGCTAAAATGAAAAGAAAAGTTTAAAACATTTTGGTGAGACCAGCAATGTTGTTTGGACTGGACACAGTGCCACTGAGGAAAAGACAAGAGGCAGAGCAGGAGGTGGCAGAGATGAAGATGCTGAGGTTCTCTTTGGGAGTGACCAGGATGCATAGAATAGACAGCACGTTAGAAGCCCAATATGTAATGGCATGACATTAAGGCTATTTTTGTAATGTTACTCCTGTAAGACAATCAATGTAGCTGTTTTTAATTGACCAGCTTATACAATATTCAACTGCAGCAATAAAATCACTTAAAATGTATCTCTGGTGGCCCATTTTGAGGTACTGATGGGGAAATGGATGGTGAAGTTTGATAAATATCTGATGCTCCAATTTTTGTGTCTAGACTTGTATAGTCTTTGCCAAAAATAATTCACCTGGTTAACTTTAACGCACAGTGCCATGTTGGGACGGATTTAAAGTCACCACGTTGACAGGCCGTCTCTCACACTTATTAGTCACTATTGAGAGATACGCCAAATTACTTGCCTATGGATGTAAGTCGGTCATCCAGATGCCGATGCTTATTTATATGGAAAGGACGCAACCTGAGCCCATTGCAGAAACGTCTTCACGTGCTGATTATTTATTATGCACGTCATCTAAATATTTATTATGGCATCATCAGACACGAAGTCAGTCAGCGTCATCAGTGACGGATTAATGGATCTTTCATCAGTATGAACTCTTGAACGTTGCGAAAAGAACTCAGATTTGTCCAGAAAATGCCGCATTGAATTGGAGACAGCTGAGTCAAGATGGCTTTCAACGTGGTGAAATCATGGCTTCGCACATTGCAGGTGAGTATGGTGCGAGCAGTAGCTGTCATGAAGTCTCAACAAATACATTCCGCAAGCCATTATAAACTTGCTTTAATACAACAGCGTAACCAAAACGCATTTGAATGCAGTTTTTCTTGATAAACCATACAGTATATAATTACACACTACAGTATGTCTAAATTAAGAAATGTAAAAGAAATGGAAAGAAGGATTCAAGGAATTCACTCTGGAGTAACAGAACATAAAATTAATCTATATGCCAATGATATTTTACTTTATTTAGAAAACCATGCTATTTCGTTAGGAGAAGTATTTAACTTAATAACTAAATTCTCACTGTTATCAGATTATTCTATTAACTAGACAAAATCAACACTTCTACCTATTACAGAAAATTCATGGAACCCTGCAAGCCAGGACCCACACTACTCATTTCCTATAGGTAATTTAAAATACTTAGGCATAAAAATCGCACCTAAATTAACTGATTTAATTCCTTTAAACTTTTTCCACTTCTGGATAACATTCATAGTTACTTGGAACGCTGGAATAATCTTCCTATTTCTCTAATAGGACGAATAGCCACCATTAAAATGAAAGTTTTACCTAAAATAAACTATTTTGTCTCAATGATTCCATTTAAACCTACGGCTAACTGGTTCCAGTTGTTGGACTCAGCCGTTACAAAATTTTACTGGAATAAAAAAAAAGCAAAGATTAGTCTATCTACTCTTCAGAAAAGTAAATCCAAAGGTGGTTTAGAGGCACCAAATTTTATGTACTACTATATAGCTAACCAGCTACAATATATCATTCTATGGGCACAACCCAACAGAGATACTAACTGTTGGCTGGAACTAGAACAGAAGGATTGTAATAACCTCAGACTTCTAGATTTACTCTTTATTACAACATCGATTAAGCGACATAATTGTTTTAAAAACCCAATGATTTCCGCCACCCTGACTGCCTGGTGGAAGGCATTAGAAATTACAAAAGCCCAAGTGGAGCCCTGTGGGCTTTCTCCCCTATGGCATAACCCCGACTTTCGACTTAAAAAACAATCGTTTTATTTAGGTGTGTGGGAGCAGAAAGGAATTACACATCTCCACCATCTCTTCTCAGATAATATATTTATATCATATACATCCTTGCTCCAAAAATACAAAATAACAAACGGAATTTTTTTACATTATCTGCAAGTTAAAAGTATGATAAAGAAACAAATTCCAACACTTCAGGGTACGCTGCAACCGCCTGTTTTAGCTAAAGATATTACCAAGCTTTCTCCGACAACAACAAAAAAACTTTCAAAAATATATAAGTTACTTTCATATACGGATAAAATGTCTTTACCCATCTCAAAATGGGAGACAGACTTGTCTAATCTGACTTTTGGATTCAAGTTTGTGAAAATGCATTTAAAATGACAAAACACACAAATTTACAACTTATCCAATCTAAAATTATCCATAGAACATACATTACTCAATATATGATGAAGAAAATGGGACTCTCTATGGTTATGCACTCCGGTTATGTATTTCTGGACTAAAGTCTTAGAAAAACTTTCCGCTATCTTGGACTGTAGGATACCTTTATCTCCAAACTTGTGTTTGCTAGGTGACCTAACAACAACTGATTTACCACACAAACAATTTCAATCTACACTTGTAGCCCTTTCTATCGCAAAAAAAACTATTCTTGTTAACTGGAAAAATAAACAAACTCTGAGTATCGACCAATGGTCTAACCTCCTCATAAATCACATTTTAATGGAAAAAATATCGGCCTCAAATAAAAACCAAATATCAAAATTCATGGAAATATGGTCTATGTATATAGAGTATTTTAACCTAATTCTGGTTATTTAATTCTGCCTGTTAGCGAGAGCCACCACATCGTGATAACTTACATTGATGTTTCTGTATTTGGCAGTTTGTAACTAATGGTTGTGTTTTTATAGTCAGGAACCCAGTTGCTGCCAACAGGATCGAGCAGATTCACCTCCAATGGGCACTAAGGGTTAATATTCGGATTCTACAGGTGCTGTCCCCCCCTGGCTGGGCATGGGCGGGTCTGCCCCTCTGTTGGCTGCTGGGTGGCGGCTGCCTCTTGGCCGTTCCCTGGGTCTCTTGGGGGGTGCTGCGTTGCGGGGCTCTCCCTGGTGTTTGGGGCGGCGCCGCCCCGGGGCGGTCTGTCGCTCTGGGCCCGGCGACGCGGTTCCGGGCCTGTGGGCCGCCGGGGTGCCCCGTGGTTCCCTCTCCCCTCCCTCCCCCTTGCTTCCTCCTCGCTTCTCCCCGCCCGTCCTCCGCCTCCCTGTCCCTTCTCCCTCGTCACCCTTCCTCCTCCTCTCCCCCTCTCTCTGGGGCCCTGCCGCTACCTCCTGCCCTTCTTGTCGTCTCCTTCCCCCGTCCCCTCCCCCTCCCCTGTCCGCCTTCCTCCCCCTCCCCTGGGCCGGGGGCTCCATCCGTGGCCTGCGTCTCGGCGCTCCGGGGGCCTATGGTGTTGTGCCCGCCCCGCTCCGGTGGACCTCCTGGCACTTCGGGCGGGCCCCAGTGTCCGGGGGGCGAGCCCTATCAGGGGAGGGGGTGGGGCGGTGTTTGGGGGCGGCTGGGGTTGGGTTGGGGTGGATGGGGGGCAGGGGGGTCATGGGGGGAACGGGGGCTGTGGACCGGTGGGGTGCCTGGCGGGCCTGCAGTGCCCCGTCCTGCTGCGTTGGGTTGAGGGCGCGGGCCGCGTTGGGGTGGGGGGCGCTCCTGCTTCCGGGTTTGCTCTCCGGCCGGTGGCCCCTGCGGGGCCCGGGGGTCGTCCTTTGGCCTGGAGGGCCCTGAGGTGTTGCGCTTGTTCTGTACTGGCGGGGGTCGACGGCTCCCCTCTTTGGTGGAGATTTTCATGCATGCCAGATCCACCACACCAGCATCTACCGAAACTCAGACACAATCTGCTTCTTCCTCAGGTCATTGAATCGGTGGAGGCTGGTGTCTGTGGATCTCACTCTGCTTCGTCTGTCCTTCCTACCTTTCCTCAGTCTGTCCTTTGGGCCCTTGAGGTCTCCCTGATTTGTTGAAATTTAGATGTCTCTGGGGTTGGTGAAGGACTCTGGTTGGTGGCCTGGTGGGTGCTGGACTTCACTTTCCTTTCTTTTCTTTGGTCCTTCTTCGGGTCTCCTGACGGCCCCACGACTCTGGCTGGATTCTGAAGTGTTCGGTTTAGGACTTTAGGTGAACGGTATGGGATTTTTTAATAGGTTTTAGGTGCACTAATGAATACACGCATGCACGCACGCACACACACACACACAAACACACACCCACCCACATACAAAAAAAAAGGAAAAAAAGGAGAGCAATGATGATGACATGTCAAATGAACAATACTGAGCTCTCCAGGAAAAAATAAATAAATAAATAAAAAATAAATGTACCATGCAAATGTTGCATCCATTTAGTTTTTTTTCAAGAGCCTGACAGCGTGTTCCTGAGGAATCCCTAAATGTTCCTCGTAGGTTGCTGACCAGTAGCACATCCATTGGAATGAACAACTTGTTGAATTAATACTTAATGAGATAAAAGAAAGGACAATGCAACGGAAAATTAATCAGATATTTAAGAGAAAGGAGAGAGTTGAAGATGCTGATGAAGACTTATAACTTTATTTGAATCAAATTAAGTTTTATTATGTTTAAAAAGTCAATGTTTATGTTATCGTCAAAAATATATTCTATTTCAATGTGCACAATGCAAAAGTCATTTGGACTTATTTTTGTTAATTTATGTTACTTATGTCCTCTTTTTTTAAAGTCATTGTACATTATCTTCAATTTTAATATGCCTCTTGTGTTCATAATTTATGTTCTAAAGTAGTTAAAATTGGGAGTATGCATTTAGATGTTAGGGAATGAGGGAAAATAACATTAGGAGATTGGTTGGGGTTATTGGTGTTTTTGTTAACTGTTATTTTGCACATCACTAAAAAAATAAAATTTTGACGGAATTGTTTTTCTCATGTATGCCTTGTAGGGGTGAACCGGATATTCGTACAACACGAGTTTTTGGTACAGATAATAGATTTTTCCCGGATGAATGTAACACGGATAGACTACCTTAATATCCATGCTGAAGGAAAGCCGGCCTCTCCCTCCTCTGCGTGCGGCACAAAGAGAGTAAGAGAAGAGGATCTGTCAGCGTCCTTAATTTTCTGCAGCCGCAGCACTCTTGTCAAGACAGAGCTTGGTTCATGTTGTTTCAGTAACCTAACCCTAAACATAACCTCACACCGGCTGCCTAAGTTAATTTTTTTTAGCTGATAAAAGTACTACACATGCACAGCTGAACACACTACGGATCAAAATATTACCCCCCCACCACCCCCACACTGTAGTCTCTTTAAATCTGTGTTGCTATGACAAATCTTGTTCATTCACATAATAGTTCATTATTTCCTACTGTATGTGCTGTATTCAGCAGTATTTTCCAGAGTTTATAAAAATAATGAATATTCATTTTCAGACTATTGTGTAAATATTTATTCATACATTTAAAAAGATTGCTGTTCTGAGTCTTTAAAAAAAAACATGTTCTAAATAGTTCCCTTACTATAGGAGGATCCTCTGTTCACATTTTTTTAGCGCATGGTTGAGTGGCAGAAAACATGGCTGGCTATATACGTAGACACAGCGTAGAGGAAGAAAGTTAGTGGGCGAAATCGTCGCTATTTTAGCACTTTCTTTTCTTTTTTTTTCTTCTTTTTTTCTGGAGAGCTCAGTATTGTTCATTCATCATGTCATCATCATTGCTCTCTCTTATTTATTTTTTTTGTATGTGGGTGAGAATGTGTACCGGCAGGCCCCCAGCCCCCGACCCCAGATCCCGCACCCAGGCATCGGTGTCAAAGAGGGGCCGGACAGCGGAGCGGAGAGGGCACCCGCGCCCACCAGACCTCCTGCCGCGTGGAGGGACGGAACACCGGGGGCAGAAGGGGAGATGGGGGCACCAGGGGACGGGCGGCACCCCCGAACCCCAGGCCCAGCGGGGAAAGGCCCCGGTCGTCACTCTATTTTAGCACTTTAACTGCCGAAGGGTGGAGGCGGCTTACGGAGAAGCTTAATGTATGTATTGCCGACAAAACTGAAACTATTAAATGCCCATATGAGACGTGGGATGATGACAAAATTTGGTCCAACTCACCTGTTTCCTGGCCAAACCTCTGCTCCGGGCTCCTGGGTTTGCTCTGTCTTGGCCGAGGTCGACGGCTCCC
The DNA here is from genome assembly GCF_051991255.1 of Vanacampus margaritifer. Classification (NCBI taxonomy): domain Eukaryota; kingdom Metazoa; phylum Chordata; class Actinopteri; order Syngnathiformes; family Syngnathidae; genus Vanacampus; species Vanacampus margaritifer. The sequence continues at coordinate 3,213,196 of NC_135441.1, read as the reverse complement.
CTATTTGGTGGGGGTTTTCCTGCATGCCAGATCCACCACACCAGCATCTACCGAAGTTAAAACAGTCTGCTCCTTCCTCTGGTTGTTGAATCGGTGGAGGCTGATGTTTGTGGATCTCACTCTGCTTCCTCTATCCTTCTTTCCTTTGGTCTCTTGAGGTCTCCCTAATTGTTTGAAATTGAGATGTTTCTGGGGTTGGTAAAAGATTCTGGTTGGTAACCCGGTAGATAGTAGGTGATGTCTGGTCGGTGCTGGATTTCACTTTTCTTTGATCCTTCCTCGGGTCTCTTACAATTTCACGACTAGCGGGATTCTGTAGTATTCGGTTTAGGTGAACGGTATGGGATTTTTAATAGGTTTAAGGTGAATTAATGAGCACACACACACACACACACACACAAAAAAGAGAGAGAGAGAGCAGTGATGATGACATGTCGAATCTGTAAGATCACCAAATGAATACTGAGCTCTCAAGAAAAAAATGATATATATATAAAATAAAAACAAAGGTATATACTATCTACTCAGAGTTATAAGTTGGAATTCACTCAAATCATTTTTTTAATTTGTTTTTTTTGTTCGCCATTAGGTGAAAAACCTTAAATTGAAACACAATCAAAAATACAGATTAAATTACACACACACATGTTACCTAAATTTAACTGTACTCAACCAATTCCTTATTCAAATGCATGATTTACTTTAACCTTAATCACATTTTTAATTGCTAGATTCAATTACAGACACATTTACACAAACCGTGATCTATACTAACACTCAAACAGTGAATGAATAATGTAAATTTAAAATGGAAAAAAAAGATCACACTACGTTTCAATTAAATTGATCCTGTGACTAACATTTCATAATCAAACATTGTAAGATTGAAATCAATGAATTGGTTTAATACCAAATGCCACTCCCACTTTTAACATACAATCCCACCACATTGTAGTGATGGCAAAATCGAAACTGTGTTTTGGTACATACGGGAACCTAGGCGGAACTTGTGATTTGAATCGCGTTCCTAAATCTGTCTCAGAATCAGGATGTCACGTGACAGTTGCCTTTCGCGTTCCATTACGCCTACAAACGTTACATTGTTTCAGCAAGTGCCTTTTCTAAAATTAAATTAAATCCGACCATTGCGCTATATTAAAATGTCTTAAATCTGAAACAAATCCAACATAAGTATACTTCGTATGTAAAATTGCCCTGCTGATTTATCGCCCTACATGATAAAATGTCAACATCCATTTAAAACACTTTGAACGTGGCGCTTGGTTTAGTGGTAACGCACCCGCACAATGGGCTAAGAAAAAGGTCCGTTATCCAGGTAACCCAGGTTCAATTTGCACTACGGGTGTCATGTTTTTGCAGGTCATTCTTTTCCCTCCCTAATACTTTCTGTCAAAACTTGATGCCCTGTCGCAAAAAAAAAAGCCTTTGAAATTTAGTTTTTGATTAAATGTGATAGCACTGGGGGTTTCATCAAAGCAAGTCAAGTCATGCTGAGACGCAAAATTAAAAACAAACCAAGTATCAGCAACAAAAAGCTCATTTCTACTTCTATATTTTTTGACGGGGTTGGGGTTATTCAGTTTTTGTTTCCCATGATACTATTTCTCTCTCTTATGTCGTCCATTACAATTATAGCCCGATTGCCAGTTGTGGAAATTAAGTGATGACAGAGAGCCAGTAGTTAGTTTCCTTACTAGAGAAATGGCAACACTGATCTACTGTTTGATTATATTTTACACTTGGCTACCAGATGTCGCTGTGGGAGATGTTTCAGTAGTTCTAAAAGATCGATTATTTTTGTGAATCAATCGTTTCATATGATTTGATCGTTTCAATGTTCCATTTCTGCCATCCACTATCAAAGATAAACAATAGCTAGTCAAACAAACAACTTGCTGAATCAAATGTCTCTAAACGCTAGTGATGTGCTTCTCAGGTCGAATCCCTGAAGCATGTGCCGACTAATGTAGATGAGTGGTTCATGAACGGCGAGTCGATCCGCGTGTTGATGACGTACGTGGTGATGTTTGAAGCCCCGCGAAGCAGATGTACCACGTGACTGATTCAGGAAATGATTCGCTAGGTTTGAGTGTAGTTTGAAATAAAAGCGGCAAAGAAACGCTTCATCAGTACCATGTGAAAGAGTTTTTTCAAAAGCAGGTGAAATTCTCTGCAAAAAAAGAAAGTCCAAAAACGTTGGAAAAAATATTGTTTTTGAATAAAAATGAATAAGCACTTTATTTTACCTCCTTATTTCACATTTTCACTTGTTGCATAAGCACAAACATAGACAAAGTAACACAGAACAATTCATGTTAAAACACTCTTCGAATATATATTTTTTTGTATTCAAAGCATGATTTACACCCCACCATTTTATTGCATGCACCAAGCATGTTATACATTTTTCTGTCCACATGATGGCGTAGTCGAGGAAATGAATCATCTTGAAGCCCCGACGTGTGTGTGAATTATTGCCTGCAGGGCTTGGCTGCTTTATGGGGCTTCATTTTGCCATCACTACTAAACGCAGTCTTACCGGCTGCTTCTTCAATGTTTGCAGAGTAGTTTGTCTGTGAGCATGAGAGTTCAAACCAGAATGCAAGTGCCCTTTTTCTGCTACTGCCTGCTGCTTGATTCTAAATTAGTTCCACCTTTGACAGGTGTCGCCTTTAAAAGGTCAGGCAGTGCGCTTGTCTTTCCAGGTCACTAGTTTTCCGGACATTTTTGTAGTTCTTTCAACAGCCGTTTGTCAACTGTCAGTTTGGCTTGACACATCCCACTCGATATTTCCATGGAAACACTGGAAAGATCGAAACTCTTAAATCAAACTTCCATTGTTAAACAGATTTGTCGCCGACTTTGCTGTCCATCTGGTATTCTGCAGGTAGTAAGACGACAAGCCGCCTAACATTCCTTTGAAGAGTGGTGGGCTGGATCGTCTCCTGTCTCTTCGCATCAAATTTATTATGGGACTGCTGCGTAGCAAAGTCGTAGCAGAGTTACTGCTTGCGAAGCAAAGCAGGCACATATTACTATCCTAGAAAAACGGGTTTATTATATTATCTTCCACGGATTTTTCCGCAAAAATGCGGCCCGTACAGAAGAACGCACCGGCACAAATGAGGTATCAAACCATGCGGCTCGATCTGACTTGCTGCGGCATTACTTTTCTTGGAATTCCAAGTTACGATGGTGACCCAATTCCCCCAAAAAGTCCCATTGGAATGAATGGGAAGGGGGGGGGGGGGAGTCCACAAATAAAGCACCTTTTTCCAAGCCACGCTACACGCGCATACGTTAAACGACGATATGATTTTTAACTAATTTTGTTGCAATTTTTCCCATCTTTAGCTCAGTGTGAGAAAAATAGCCTCTTAACATTGGTGTGTATTGCGTCTGCTAGAGTGAAGCAATCAACGTCAGAGTGAAGAGAGAAAAAAATTATTTCGAAAAATCTCACTTCAACTCGTCACCGTGGCCACAATCTTTGCTAACTAAAGATCAAATTCGCACATTTTGTAGTCACAAGGGTCTTCTTTCAGACAAACCCACTTTTGTTTGGCAAAGGTGTCAATTAGTACCTTTTTTTCCACTTTAAACGAGGAGAAGTCACACTTTTTCGCCCATGTTCTCCATGTTATTTTGGTCGCCTTTTTCTCTTAATTTTTTTTAAATCACAAGTTTTAAACCTGCTCTAATTTGCTAATTTTTCATCCGATCGGAAAAATAAGAACATGCTCGGGTTCCCAAAACCCTTGCTGTTCTAACAAGTAATTTCTGGATTCTGCATCTTGAACCGTTAAGTCGTGAGAGGCTTTTGTTCGAGGTGTGCGTTTCTCATACAAATCAGTTAAATGTGTGTGCGTGATGTGTCCAACAAGTTAAAATCAAATGTGTGTGCGTGAATGCTTCTTAAAGCGACAAGAAGATACTTTTAGTTTATGTTGATTATGGTTAACTTCCACATTTCTTGACCGTTTCAATTTTAAACTATTCAACTCATTTCAAAAAAAAAAAATAAATAATATTTTTTTTTTTTTTAAAAAGCACAACATTATTTTGTTTTTTTTTAAATAGAATGGAATGGACTACTATTTAAATAATGCTTTTTTAGCTATATCTAGTCTCTCACTTCTGCATAGCAACTGCCTCTCTCTCACTGTTGAGCTTAACTCAGCCCCTTTTTTCTTTGTGCACTCAAGGCTTGGCCTATGTACGACTACTACTATTGCAAATACTATTACTTTTTTTTTTTTTTCCAGGAGAGCTCAGTATTGTTCATTCGATTTGACATCATCATTGCTCTCCTTTTTAAAAAAAAATAATTAAAAAATAAATAAATAAATAAAATGTTTTTTTTTTCTTTCTTTTTTTTTTAAATATATATACATATATATACATATACACACATATATATATATATATTATTTTTTTTTGTATGTGGGTGAGCATGTGCATGTGCGTGCGTGCGTGTGCGTGCGTGCGTGTGTATTGATCAGTTCACCTAAAGCCCATTAAAAAAAAATCCCATACTAATAATATAATATAATAATCAATTAATAATAATATAAAAACTAGAAAAATTCCCGCGGAAATTTTGAATGGAACTGCTGACTCTTTGGTAATGAGCTGAACAGTTTAAAATTCAAACCACTGGAATCGGTCAAGAAATGTGGAATTGCTGACTCTTGCAAGGTGGAAACACGCATGTATGTAATACTTGTAGACATAGTAGTAGTAGTATAGTAGTAAGTAGTAAGCAAGTACAAACAGAAGTAGGAGTATTAGTAGTACTTGTAGTAATTTTAGTAGTAGTCAATTGGCTAAGATGGCCGCCGACCCGGGTGGGCGAGGGGGAGAAAGTCCTTGCCGTACCTAATTAATTGGCCAAGATGGCCGCTGCCCTGGGTGGGCAGAAAGGCGGTAATCCAGGGTGTACCTAATTAATTGGCTAAAATGGCCGCCGCCCTGGGCGAGCGGAGTGGCAAGAATCCTGGGCGTACCTAATAAATTGGCCAAGATGGCCGCCGACCCGGGTGGGCAAGGGGGAGAGAGTCCTTGCCGTACCTAATTAATTGGCCAAGATGGCCGCCGCCCTGGGTGGGCAGAGTGGGGATTAATTAGGTACACACCTAATTAATTGGCTAAAATGGCCGCCGCCCTGGGCGAGCAGAGTGGCGGGAATCCTGGGCGTACCTAATAAATTGGCCAAGATGGCCGCCGCCCTCTGTGAGTCATCACCTTATCGTGGTGGAGGGGTTTGCGTGTCCCAATGAGCCTGGGAGCTATGTTGTCCGGGGCTTCATGCCCCTGGTAGGGCCACCCAAGGCAAACAGGTCCTAGGTGAGGGACCAGACAAAGCATGGCTCAAACGACCCCAATGACGAACACAAACCTTGGATCTTCGTTTCCCTTGCCCGGACGCGGGTCACCGGGGCCCCCCTCTGGAGCTAGGCCTGGAGGTGGGGCTCGAAGGCGAGCGTCTGGTGGCCGGGCCTATACCCATGGGGACCGGCCGGGCACAGCCCGAAAAGGCAACGTGGGTCCCCCTTCCCATGGGCTCACCACCGGTGGAAGGGGCCAAAGGGGTCGGGTGCGCAGTGAGTTGGGTGGCAGCCAAAGGCGGGGGCCTTGGCGGTCTGACCCCCGGCTACTGAAGCTAGCTCTGGGGACATGGAATGTCGCCTCTCTGACAGGGAAGGAGCTCGAGCTGGTGTGCGAGGCTGAGAAGTTCCGACTAGATATAGTCGGACTCACCTCCACACACGGCTTGGGTTCTGGTACCAATCCTCTCGAGAGGGGCTGGACCCTCTTCCACTCTGGAGTTGCCCACGGTGAGAGGCGCAGAGCAGGTGTGGGCATACTCATTGCCCCCCAGCTAGCCGCCTGTACGTTGGGGTTTACCCCGGTGAATGAGAGGGTAGCCTCCCTCCGCCTTCGGGTGGGTCATGACTGTTGTTTGTGCTTATGCACCGAACAGCAGCTCAGAGTACCCACCCTTTCTGGAGTCCTTGGAGGGTGTGCTGGAGAGCGCACCCCCTGGGGACTCCCTCGTTCTACTGGGGGACTTCAACGCTCACGTGGGTAGTGACAGTGAGACCTGGAGGGGCGTGATTGGGAGGAATGGCCCCCCCGATCGAAACCCGAGTGGTGTTTTGTTATTGGACTTCTGTGCTCGCCACGGACTGTCCATAACGAACACCATGTTCAAGCACAAGAGTGTCCATATGTGCACCTGGCACCAGGACACCCTAGGCCGTAGTTCGATGATCGAATTTGTAGTCGTGTCATCGGACTTGCGGCCGTATGTGTTGGACACTCGGGTTAAGAGAGGGGCGGAGCTGTCAACTGATCACCACCAGGTGGTGTGTTGGCTCCGATGGCGGGGTAAGATGCCGGTCCGACCAGGCAGGCCCAAACGTACTGTGAGGGTCTGCTGGGAACGTCTGGCAGAATCCCCTGTCAGAAAGAGTTTCAACGCCCATCTCCGGCAGAGCTTCTCCATTGTCCCGGGGGAGGCGGGGGACATTGAGTCCGAGTGGACCATGTTCCGCGCTTCAATTGTTGAGGCGGCCGATCGGAGCTGTGGCCGTAAGGTGGTTGGTGCCTGTCGTGGCGGCAATCCTCGAACCCGCTGGTGGACCCGCTGATGCCGTCAAGCTGAAGAAGGAGTCCTATTGGGCCTTTTTGGCCTGTGGGACTCCGGAGGCTGCTGACGGGTACCGGCTGGCCAAGCGGAATGCGGCTTTGGCGGTCGCTGAGGCAAAAACTCGGGCATGGGAGGAGTTCGGTGAGGCCATGGAAAACGACTTCCGGACGGCTTCGAGGAAATTCTGGTCCACCATCCGGCGTCTCAGGAGAGGAAAGCAGTGCACCGTTAACACTGTGTATAGTGGAGACGGAGTGCTGTTGACCTCGACTCGGGACGTCGTGAACCGGTGGGGAGAGTACTTCGAAGACCTCCTCAATTCCACCAACACGCCTTCCTTTGAGGAAGCAGGGTCTGGGGACTCTGAGGTGGGCTCCCCTATCTCTGGGGTCGAAGTCGCCGAGGTGGTTGGAAAGCTTCTCGGTGGCAGGGCCTCGGGGGTGGATGAGATCCGCCCGGAGTTCCTAAAGGCTCTGGATGTTGTGGGGCTGTCGTGGTTGACACGTCTCTGCAGCATCGCGTGGACATCGGGGACGGTGCCTCTGGATTGGCAGACCGGGGTGGTGGTTCCCCTTTTTAAGAAGGGGGACCGGAGGGTGTGTTCCAACTTTAGAGGGATCACACTCCTCAGCCTCCCAGGTAAGGTCTATTCAGGGGTGCTGGAGAGGAGGGTCCGTCGGGAGGTCGAATCTCGGATCCAGGAGGAGCAGTGTGGTTTTCGTCCCGGCCGTGGAACAGTGGACCAGCTCTACACCCTCAGCAGGGTCCTCGAGGGTGCATGGGAATTCGCCCAACCAGTCCACATGTGCTTTGTGGACTTGGAGAAGGCGTTTGACCGTGTCCCTCGGGGAGTTCTGTGGGGGGTGCTTCGGGAGTATGGGTTACCGAGCCCCTTGATACGGGCTATTCGGTCCCTGTACGACCGATGTCAGAGTCTGGTCCGCATTGCCGGCAGTAAGTCGAATTTGTTTCCGGTGAGGGTTGGACTCCGCCAAGGTTGCCCTTTGTCACCGATTCTGTTCATAACTTTTAATGACAGAATTTCTAGGCGTAGCCGAGGCGTTGAGGGGGTCCGGTTTGGTGGCCTCAGCATTGCATCTCTGCTTTTTGCAGATGATGTGGTGCTGTTGGCTTCTTCAAGCCGTGACCTCCAGCTCTCACTGGAGCGGTTCACAGTCGAGTGTGAAGCGGTTGGGATGAGGATCAGCACCTCCAAATCCGAGACCATGGTCCTCAGTCGGAAAAGGGTGGCCTCCGGGTCGGGGAGGAGGTCCTGCCCCAAGTGGAGGAGTTCAAGTATCTTGGGGTCTTGTTCACGAGTGAGGGTAGGTTAGAGCGGGAGATCGACAGGCGGATCGGTGCAGCATCTGCAGTGATGCGGACGCTGTATCGGTCCGTTGTGGGGAAGAAGGAGCTGAGCCGAAAGGCAAAGCTCTCGATTTACCGGTCGATCTACGTTCCTACCCTCACCTATGGTCACGAGCTGTGGGTCGTGACCGAAAGAACAAGATCCCGGATACAAGCGGCCGAAATGAGTTTCCTCCGCAGGGTAGCCGGGCTCTCCCTTAGAGATAGGGTGAGAAGCTCGGTCATCCGAGAGGGTCTCAGCGTCGAGTCGCTGCTCCTCCACGTTGAGAGGAACCAGTTGAGGTGGCTCGGGCATCTGGTTCGGATGCCTCCTGGACGCCTCCCTGGGGAGGTGTTCCGGGCATGTCCTACCGGCAGGAGGCCCCGGGGACGACCCAGGACACGCTGGGGAGACTACGTCTCTCGGCTGTCCTGGGAACGCCTTGGGGTCCCGTCGGATGAGCTGGCTGAAGTGGCTGGGGAGAAGGAAGTCTGGGCTTTCCTGCTAAAGCTGCTGCCCCCGCGACCCGAGCGGAAGAAGACGGACGGACGGACGGACGGACGGCCGCCGCCCTGGGCGAGCGTAGTGGCGAGAATCCTGGGTGTACCTAATTATTTGGCCAAGATGGCCGCCGCCCTGGGCGAGTGGCGTGGCGAGAATCCTGGGTGTACCTAATTAATTGGCCAAGATGGCCGCCGCCCTGGGCGAGCGGAGTGGCAAGAATCCTGGACGTACCTTATCAATTGGCCAAGATGGCCGCCCCCCTGGATGGGCAGAGTGGCGAGTATCCTGGGTGTACCTAATTAATTGGCCAAGATGGCCGCCGCCCTGGGCGAGCGGAGTGGCGAGAATCCTGGGTGTACCTAATTAATTGGCCAAGATGGCCGCCGCCCTGGGGGAGCGGAGTGGCAAGAATCCTGGGCGTACCTAATCAATTGGCCAAGATGGCCTCCGCCCTGGGTGGGCGGAGTGGCGATAATCCAGGGTGTAATCAATTGCCAATCCGTTACATTTAATAGAAAAAAAAAAATAAATAATGTGTTATTTTTGAAAATGTATTTTAAAAAATGGAAATGAGCTGAACAGTTTAAAATTCAAACGATTGAAATCGGTCAAGAAATGTGGAAGTTAGGCAAAATCACCATAAAGTAAAAGTATCTTACTGTCCCTTTAAGAAACATGCACATTGACGCACACGCATTGGACTAACACATTGGAGAGACGTCACGCACCAAGCCTCTCACGATTTAACGGTTCAAGATGCTTAAGGTGAAAATAAAGGTACTAAATGACACCTTAGCCAAATAAATAATAAGTTAGTTTGTCTGAAAGAAGACACTCGTGACTACAAAATGTGAGAATTTGATGTCTAGTGAGCAAAGATTGTGGCCATGGTGACGAGTTGAAGTGACGTCACGCACCCACATCGCATTGAGATTGAATGAGAGACGCACACCTCAAAGAAGAGCCTCTCACGACTTAACGGTTGAAGATACAGATTCAAGAAATGGCTCGTTAGAACGGCAAGGGTTTGGGGAACACGAGCATGTTATCATTTTCTTAATCGGATAAAAAATGACCAAATGAGAGCAGGTTGAAAACTTATGATTTATCAGAAATGGAGAGAGGAAGGCGCCTGAAATTAACATGGCAGAGATAGGCGAGTTGGTCCGACTTGTCCGAGCTTAAAGGGAAAATAAAGGTACTAAATGACACCTTAGCCAAATAAAAGTTAGTTTGTCTGAAAGAAGACACTCGTGACTACAAAATGTGAGAATTTGACGTCTAGTGACAAAAGATTGTGGCCATGGTGACGAGTTGAAGTGAAACTTTTGCAAATAGAAGTAGACTTTTCTTTTTTCCCGCCACTCTAAAGTTAATTGGTCAACAGAGTGGCGGTAGAAGCCTAATTCACTCACTGTCTTTGAACCCTCACAGAGGGGAGAGCTTTCATTCCTTAAAAAAGATTTCGACACTGAGCTAAAGATGGGAAAAATTCCTACAAAATGAGCTAAAATTCGTATCGGTCGGATAACGTATGCGCGCGCAGCGTGTCTTGGAAAAAGGTGCTTTAGGTGTGTGATTTTGTCTTTCCATTTCCCATTCATTCCTATGGCACTTTTTGGGGTAGTTTTTGGGGTATTGCGTCGCAAACAGTCCCATAATAATAAACCACTGTCCTAGGTAGAATAACAATATGTGCCTGCTTGCTTCGCAAGCAGTCGCTTCTCTGTTCGAAGAAATGTGGCTTCCACAGCACTTATGTTGTTTGGCAGGGATGCTGGGTTGTCCAGCCAAGGATATCTTGCATGCCAGTGTGGTTCTTTGCTGTGGTTGTTTAACTTAATATAAGTTAGGCCTTCTTTTACAACTTGAAGCTCTCTCTCCTCAGCAAGAGTCATCTCCTTGCCACAGCGACATCCACCACATTTCGGCTCACATGCAGTCCCAATACTGTCCCACCGCTACCAGTCCATAAAGTCACGATTAGTTGCCCATGTACTGGACTCCTTCTATTCATTTGGAGGAAGCCGTCTTTGGGCTTTGTATTGGACCTCCTCATACTTTACAGCAGCTGCTCTCATTGATCTTGCAAAGTGTGTTTAGGACATGTAAGCTTGCACAGTAAGTTTCTCAAAAAGTTCAGAGTGCAACCCTGCCACAGTTTTCCCAAGCGGACCATCCCAAAGTACGAGATCTCCAATAGCACTGATCTTCTGAGGTGCCAGCTTACCTTCCCTATGGCTTAGCAGGTTTATTTCTTTGGGCTTTTTAAATTCGAGTCACATGTCTATGAACATCTGCAATCTTGTCCAGCCCATAACAGCCCATCTGGTGTGACCCGAGCGTGCCTCTTGAAGTGTTAATTCGGATTCTTAGGAGGTATCGCCTCGTCAACACAACCTTCAATCCTCAAACTCCATGCACAACAAGAGTGATTGCTTCGCTCCTGAGATGTAGTTTCTTTTGCAGCTTTATGGGTAGTGTAGTTGATGTGGGAGGCCAAATCAATCAGTGTTCCAACTCTGTCCTGCATTCGCAATTACGTTGAGAAGCATCATGATGACTGGAAGCTCCCGAATCCCACTCCCCAAAAAAGGCTTGACTGACTGTTCGCAGTAAATAAAGGATCTTGATGTAATGTTTAAGAACGCTTCTCAGCATTGACTTGCCAATTTTGACGAAAGTTTGCTCAAGAAGCTAGCTTTTTCTTGCATTGTTTATCTTCAGGACTCACTCTGTTCTTTTTTTGGCATCCACTACTTTTCCTTGCTTCCCCATTGCTCCATCTGCTTATAAATGCTTTCTTGTTCTTTGAGAAATTATGATAGGAGGTAGTCAAACCGAGCATTCCTTCCATCTGCAGCATAGACCAGCCATTCCTTCTTGAGGTTCGCTGTACTGCATTCTGTAAGCCATAGGTTCTTTATTATTTTGTCATCGAGACTGTAGAGTGTTGGAATTTATTTCTATATTAATATAAACTCAAGTTAATAATCTGACTCCAATTTGTGACCTTACCAAACTATTACCCATCCAACAATAGCGTGCTCGTTCTGCAATAGAAAGGTATCAGGAAGCCGGCATTTTCACACACGAGTGGATTTATTCCTAACACTCAAATCTAATACAAAACAGCTGGGGTCCCGGGTCCCGATCAATACAATTCTATACGTCTCTGTCTCAAGCAGCCGACGTAGTCTCATCCGAGTTGCCCCAGTGAATAGTTATACTACACAGTATTTAAATGACACAGAAACAAAGGCATCCTGACATTATTCTATTGGCTACGTGTTTTCTGCAGTTTAACTTTAGCTTGCTTTTCATTGGCCGATCTTCATCCGCAGCGTCACTGGATGGCTTCTCCTGTTTTGTACTTCCCCCCCCCCCCCCGGTGTAAAACAAATGTGATTTACAACATACTTTGAGTTTATCGCGGCTCTGCATCTCCCCTTGCAATTAGCATCCTTTGTTCTGAAACATTCCATTCCTGCAACCCCCACTTGCATCACACACATCCTGTATTTCACCCCCACTCACACAAACTCTTATATTCCTTTATTCCCTCTCATGACCTCAGACGACTGAGGTCATCACTCGAATACCTTGTTTTTTATTGTTAAACATGAGCTAAAAATCAATAAACAACTAAAAATTAGTAAAAAATTTCATTCTAGTAGAAAATCAGTATAAACTTTCATTCTAGTAGAAAATCAGTATAAAATTTCATTCTCTCTCATGGCCTCAGATCCCTGAGGCCACCTTCACATACTCACATCCTTGACTCCCGGAGGGCCACAGCTGTCTCCGCTTCCTGGGGGTCCTTCTGAGGGATCATCATATACTGACCACCCGGCGGTAGTGGCCCCAACGTGCGTTCGAATGTCCTAACAGTTAATGATCTGATACATGGAATACAGCCACATCCACATAACACCATGATAGCGGCAAACATCGCGATAGAAATCAATACTGATGCAATCAAGCTTTTATATTTGCCAAAGACTTTTAACCAGTCAGAGTACCAACTGGTGTCCACGCCTGAATGCTCTTTCATTTTATTACTTAGCGTGCGCAGACCCTCCAATGCCTTAGTAAGGCGACCATCAGGAGATGTATTGTTGGGGATCACAGTACAACACTGCTCCCCAAAAATACCACACACTCCTCCTCTTTCAGCTAACACCATATCTAAACTCATTCTATTTTGGAATGCCATAAGAGACGTGGCTGCTAATTGCTCGTGCACTGCCTGGAGTGCCGAGGTGGTAAAGTTCGCCAATCGTTGGACATTATAGTGGACATAATTAATCCGGTCCACATTTTTGTTTACTGTAATAAACAGAAAAATACTCTCCCATCCTGCCGCCACTTGATCCAATTTGTATTCATCAGGGACCCCTCTCGGAACTCCAATTGCATCTATGTATGTGGGGTCTCCTGCATTCAACCATTCTTGCATGTCCCTTTTCTTCCTCCCAAGGAAGGGGATTCTTCCCCACTGTCTAACTCCTTCCCAATTTATCCTAGCCATGTCTAATGCTGTCACACTAATTGGCATGATCAGCGTTACTAGGGCGCACTTACCTGAGGCATTGGGGGAAGCCTATCGTACAACACTCTCTCTCCACACCACAGCCAAACATCAGCCCGAGTGAGAGGTATTCCTTCTGGCAAAGACACATTTTCATTACACCATGACTCCTGGATGTTTCCAATCCTAGGGCCACTCCCATGTAACTTTAGGCAGGTAAAATTTTGTTGTGCAACATGGATGTCAAAAATGGGCTTTTGCTTTTCCATATTTGTCAGTGGAAAGGCCGAATCCAATTGGCTGCACTTTCCTTGGAGAGTTTTGTTATACAGGAAACCAAAGAGACAGGTTTTGGATACAACAGTTGCTGCCATGATTTTCAAAACTGGTCTTGCACCTAAACATACCAAACAATCCTCGTTAGTATTCTTAGCGACCTGTTCAGCCATCAGGAGCCAATTATTAGTGACCATAGAAATACCTGTGTGACTCATAAACCAGTCATCCACTGTCGTCATTGTTTTGGCCGTGGTACCCGTTCGACGGGTATAATTATTTACTACCGGTGCTTCCCCTTTTATCATAGTCCCATTCTCACAAATGATAATTGGAAAATATGGATCTTTTCCAGACGAATATGCCCACAACTTAAACCCCCAACATGATGTGTTTAGCACTAACACTTATTGGTGTGGTGGCGCAATTGACTTATTATGGGACTGCTTTGCGAAGCAAGCAGGCACATATTGTTATTCTACCTAGGACAGTGGTTTATTTTTCTTGTCGTTATTATTATGGGACTGCTTTGCGAAGCAAGCAGGCACATATTGTTATTCTACCTAGGACAGTGGTTTATTTTTCTTGTCGTTATTATTATGGGACTGCTTTGCGAAGCAAGCAGGCACATATTGTTATTCTAACTAGGACAGTGGTTTATTTTTGTTGTTAATATTATTATTATATATTATTCCACCTTGCCGTTCTAACGAGCCATTTCTTGAATCTGTATCTTCAACCGTTAAGTCGTGAGAGGCTTTTGTACAAGGGGTGCTTCTCTCATGCGATCTCAATGGAATGTGGGGCGCGTGACGTCTCCAAGTCAAAAATGTATGTGCTCTTAAAGTGACAGTGACATATTTTTAGATTATGGTTAACTTCCACATTTCTTGACCGATTCCAGTCATTTAAATTTTAAAATGTTCAGCTCATTTACATTTTTTAAAATACATTTTCAGGGACAGTGAGATACTTTTAGTTGATGTTGATTATGGTTAACTTCCACATTTCTTGAGCGATTCCAGTGGTTTAAATTTTAAACTGTTCAGCTCATTACCAAAGAGTCAGCAGTCCCATTCAAAATTTCCGCGGGAATTTTTCTAGTTATGGGACTGCTTTGCGAAGCAAGCAGGCACATATTGTTATTCTACCTAGGACAGTGGTTTATTTTTCTTGTTATGGGACTGCTTTGCGAAGCAAGCAGGCACATATTGTTATTCTACCTAGGACAGTGGTTTATTTTTCTTGTTGTTATTATTATATATTATTCCACGATTTTTCCGCTAAAATGCGGCCCGTACCGTACATCGCACCGGCACAAATGAGGTATCAAACGATGCGGCTCGATCTGACTCGCTGCGCTATTATTTTTCTAAGAATTCCCAGTTACCTTGGCGACGCTATTCCCAAAAAACTCCCAAATTAACTCCCCATTGGGAATGAATGGGAAAAAATCACACTTCAAGCACCTTTTTCCAAGACACGCTGCGCGCGCATACGTTATCCGACCGATACGAATTTTAGCTCATTTTGTAGGAATTTGTCCCATCTTTAGCTCAGTGTCGAAATCTTTTTTAAGGAATGAAAGCCCCCCCCCCTGTTCGGGTTCAAAGACAGTGGCTGAATTAGCTTTCTCACACACTCTGTTGGCTAATTAGCCATCCAGTGCCGGGAACCAAATAATGTATTAGAAAAAATTTCACTTCAACTCGTCACCACTGCCACAATCTTTTGTCACTAGACGTCAAATTCTCACATTTTGTAGTCACGAGTGTCTTCTTTCAGACAAACTAACTTTTATTTGGTTAAGGTGTCATTTAGTACCTTTATTTTCCCTTTAAGCGAGTAGAAGTTGGACTCTCTCGCCTATCTCTCCCATGTTAATTTGGGCGACTTCTTCCTCTTCATTTCGAATAAATCATAAGTTTTCAACCTGCTCTCATTTGGTCATTTTTCATCCGATTAAAAAAATGAGAACATGCTCGTGTTCCCCAAACCCTTGCCGTTCTAACGAGCCCTTTCTTGAATCTGTATCTTCAACCGTTAAGTCGCGAGAGGCTTTTGTTGAAGGGGTGCTTCTCTCATTCTATCTCAATGCAATGTGGGTGCGTGACGTCACTTCAACTCGTCACCATGGCAACGATCTTTTGTCACTAGACGTCAAATTCTCACATTTTGTAGTCACGAGTGTCTTCTTTCAGACAAACTAACTTTTATTTGACTAAGGTGTCATTTAGTACCTTTATTTTCACCTTAAGCAAGAGAAGTCGGACTAATTCGCCTGTCTTGTACATGTTAATTTCAGGCGCCTTCCTCTCTCCATTTCTGATAAATCATAAGTTTTCAACCTGCTCTCATTTGGTCATTTTTTATCCGATTAAGAAAATGAGAACATGCTCGTGTTCCCCAAACCCTTGCCGTTCTAACGAGCCATTTCTTGAATCTGTATCTTCAACCGTTAAGTCGTGAGAGGCTTTTGTACAAGGGGTGCTTCTCTCATGCGATCTCAATGGAATGTGGGGCGCGTGACGTCTCCAAGTCAAAAATGTATGTGCTCTTAAAGTGACAGTGACATATTTTTAGATTATGGTTAACTTCCACATTTCTTGACCGATTCCAGTCATTTAAATTTTAAAATGTTCAGCTCATTTACATTTTTTAAAATACTTTTTCAGGGACAGTGAGATACTTTTAGTTGATGTTGATTATGGTTAACTTCCACATTTCTTGAGCGATTCCAGTGGTTTAAATTTTAAACTGTTCAGCTCATTACCAAAGAGTCAGCAGTCCCATTCAAAATTTCCGCGGGAATTTTTCTAGTTGTTATTATTATATATTATTCCACGATTTTTCCGCTAAAATGCGGCCCGTACCGTACATCGCACCGGCACAAATGAGGTATCAAACGATGCGGCTCGATCTGACTCGCTGCGCTATTATTTTTCTAAGAATTCCCAGTTACCTTGGCGACGCTATTCCCAAAAAACTCCCAAATTAACTCCCCATTGGGAATGAATGGGAAAAAATCACACTTCAAGCACCTTTTTCCAAGACACGCTGCGCGCGCATACGTTATCCGACCGATACGAATTTTAGCTCATTTTGTAGGAATTTGTCCCATCTTTAGCTCAGTGTCGAAATCTTTTTTAAGGAATGAAAGCCCCCCCCCCTGTTCGGGTTCAAAGACAGTGGCTGAATTAGCTTTCTCACACACTCTGTTGGCTAATTAGCCATCCAGTGCCGGGAACCAAATAATGTATTAGAAAAAATTTCACTTCAACTCGTCACCACTGCCACAATCTTTTGTCACTAGACGTCAAATTCTCACATTTTGTAGTCACGAGTGTCTTCTTTCAGACAAACTAACTTTTATTTGGTTAAGGTGTCATTTAGTACCTTTATTTTCCCTTTAAGCGAGTAGAAGTTGGACTCTCTCGCCTATCTCTCCCATGTTAATTTGGGCGACTTCTTCCTCTTCATTTCGAATAAATCATAAGTTTTCAACCTGCTCTCATTTGGTCATTTTTCATCCGATTAAAAAAATGAGAACATGCTCGTGTTCCCCAAACCCTTGCCGTTCTAACGAGCCCTTTCTTGAATCTGTATCTTCAACCGTTAAGTCGCGAGAGGCTTTTGTTGAAGGGGTGCTTCTCTCATTCTATCTCAATGCAATGTGGGTGCGTGACGTCACTTCAACTCGTCACCATGGCAACGATCTTTTGTCACTAGACGTCAAATTCTCACATTTTGTAGTCACGAGTGTCTTCTTTCAGACAAACTAACTTTTATTTGACTAAGGTGTCATTTAGTACCTTTATTTTCACCTTAAGCAAGAGAAGTCGGACTAATTCGCCTGTCTTGTACATGTTAATTTCAGGCGCCTTCCTCTCTCCATTTCTGATAAATCATAAGTTTTCAACCTGCTCTCATTTGGTCATTTTTTATCCGATTAAGAAAATGAGAACATGCTCGTGTTCCCCAAACCCTTGCCGTTCTAACGAGCCATTTCTTGAATCTGTATCTTCAACCGTTAAGTCGTGAGAGGCTTTTGTACAAGGGGTGCTTCTCTCATGCGATCTCAATGGAATGTGGGGCGCGTGACGTCTCCAAGTCAAAAATGTATGTGCTCTTAAAGTGACAGTGACATATTTTTAGATTATGGTTAACTTCCACATTTCTTGACCGATTCCAGTCATTTAAATTTTAAAATGTTCAGCTCATTTACATTTTTTAAAATACTTTTTCAGGGACAGTGAGATACTTTTAGTTGATGTTGATTATGGTTAACTTCCACATTTCTTGAGCGATTCCAGTGGTTTAAATTTTAAACTGTTCAGCTCATTACCAAAGAGTCAGCAGTCCCATTCAAAATTTCCGCGGGAATTTTTCTAGTTAGTATTACTATTATTATTTCATCTTCCACGATTTTTCCGCAAAAATTCAGCCCGTACCGTAGATCGCACCGGGACAAATGAGGTATCAAACGATGCGGCTCCATCTGACTCGCTGCGCTATTATTTTTCTAAGAATTCAGAGTTACCATGGCGACGCTATTCCCAAATTAAGTCCCCATTGGGAATGAATGGGAAAACGAAAGTGATCAAATCAGATCAAGCAGCTTTTTTTTTTTTTAGGTACGCCAAGGACTCTCTCCCCCTCGACCACCCGGGTCGGCGGCCATCTTGGCCAATTGATTAGGTATTCCCAGGATTCTCGCCACTCCGCTCGCCCAGGGCGACGGCCATCTTGGCCAATTCATTAGCTACGCCAAGGATTCTCGCCACTTCGCTTGCTCAGGGCGGCGGCCATTTTGGCCAATTGATTAGGTACGCCCAGGATTCTCGCCACTCCGCTCGCCCAGGGCGGCGGCCATTTTGGCCAATTAATTAGCGTCGCCAAGGATTCTCTACCCTCCGCCCACCCGGGGCGGCGGCCATCTTGGCCAATTGATTAGGTACGCCAAGGATTCTCGCCACTTTGCTCGCTCAGGGCGGCGGCTATTTTGGCCAATTGATTAGGTACGCCCAGGATTCTCGCCACTCTGCTCGCCACTCTGCTCGCCCAGGGCGGCGGCCATTTTGGCCAATTGATTAGGTATCTAAGTGCTACTACTATACTACTACTACTACTATGTCTACAAGTACTACATACAGTACATGCATGTTTCCACCTTGCAAGAGTCAGCAGTCCCATTCAAAATTTCCGCGGGAATTTTTCTAGTTATTATATATTATTCCACGATTTTTCCGCTAAAATGCGGCCCGTACCGTACATCGCACCGGCACAAATGAGGTATCAAACGATGCGGCTCGATCTGACTCGCTGCGCTATTATTTTTCTAAGAATTCCCAGTTACCTTGGCGACGCTATTCCCAAAAAACTCCCAAATTAACTCCCCATTGGGAATGAATGGGAAAAAATCACACTTCAAGCACCTTTTTCCAAGACACGCTGCGCGCGCATACGTTATCCGACCGATACGAATTTTAGCTCATTTTGTAGGAATTTTTCCCATCTTTAGCTCAGTGTCGAAATCTTTTTTAAGGAATGAAAGCCCCCCCCCCCCGTTCGGGTTCAAAGACAGTGGCTGAATTAGCTTTCTCACACACTCTGTTGGCTAATTAGCCATCCAGTGCCGGGAACCAAATAATGTATTAGAAAAAATTTCACTTCAACTCGTCACCACTGCCACAATCTTTTGTCACTAGACGTCAAATTCTCACATTTTGTAGTCACGAGTGTCTTCTTTCAGACAAACTAACTTTTATTTGGTTAAGGTGTCATTTAGTACCTTTATTTTCCCTTTAAGCTCGGACAAGTCGGACCATCTCGCCTATCTCTGCCATGTTAATTTCAGGCGCCTTCCTCTCTCCATTTCTGATAAATCATAAGTTTTCAACCTGCTCTCATTTGGTCATTTTTTATCCGATTAAGAAAATGAGAACATGCTCGTGTTCCCCAAACCCTTGCCGTTCTAACGAGCCCTTTCTTGAATCCGTATCTTCAACCGTTAAGTCGCGAGAGGCTTTTGTTGAAGGGGTGCTTCTCTCATTCAATCTCAATGCAATGTGGGTGCGTGACGTCACTTCAACTCGTCACCATGGCAACGATCTTTTGTCACTAGACGTCAAATTCTCACATTTTGTAGTCACGAGTGTCTTCTTTCAGACAAACTAACTTTTATTTGGCTAAGGTGTCATTTAGTACCTTTATTTTCACCTTAAGCAAGAGAAGTCGGACTAATTCGCCTGTCTTGTACATGTTAATTTCAGGCGCCTTCCTCTCTCCATTTCTGATAAATCATAAGTTTTCAACCTGCTCTCATTTGGTCATTTTTTATCCGATTAAGAAAATGAGAACATGCTCGTGTTCCCCAAACCCTTGCCGTTCTAACGAGCCCTTTCTTGAATCTGTATCTTCAACCGTTAAGTCGCGAGAGGCTTTTGTTGAAGGGGTGCTTCTCTCATTCAATCTCAATGCAATGTGGGTGCGTGACGTCACTTCAACTCGTCACCATGGCAACGATCTTTTGTCACTAGACGTCAAATTCTCACATTTTGTAGTCACGAGTGTCTTCTTTCAGACAAACTAACTTTTATTTGGCTAAGGTGTCATTTAGTACCTTTATTTTCACCTTAAGCAAGAGAAGTCGGACTAATTCGCCTGTCTTGTACATGTTAATTTCAGGCGCCTTCCTCTCTCCATTTCTGATAAATCATAAGTTTTCAACCGGCTCTCATTTGGTCATTTTTTATCCGATTAAGAAAATGAGAACATGCTCGTGTTCCCCAAACCCTTGCCGTTCTAACGAGCCATTTCTTGAATCTGTATCTTCAACCGTTAAGTTGTGAGAGGCTTTTGTACAAGGGGTGCTTCTCTCATGCGATCTCAATGGAATGTGGGGCGCGTGACGTCTCCAAGTCAAAAATGTATGTGCTCTTAAAGTGACAGTGACATATTTTTAGATTATGGTTAACTTCCACATTTCTTGACCGATTCCAGTCATTTAAATTTTAAAATGTTCAGCTCATTTACATTTTTTAAAATACATTTTCAGGGACAGTGAGATACTTTTAGTTGATGTTGATTATGGTTAACTTCCACATTTCTTGAGCGATTCCAGTGGTTTAAATTTTAAACTGTTCAGCTCATTACCAAAGAGTCAGCAGTCCCATTCAAAATTTCCGCGGGAATTTTTCTAGTATTACTATTATTATTTCATCTTCCACGATTTTTCCGCAAAAATTCAGCCCGTACCGTAGATCGCACCGGGACAAATGAGGTATCAAACGATGCGGCTCCATCTGACTCGCTGCGCTATTATTTTTCTAAGAATTCCGAGTTACCATGGCGACGCTATTCCCAAATTAAGTCCCCATTGGGAATGAATGGGAAAACGAAAGTCAAATCAGATCAAGCAGCTTTTTTTTTAGGTACGCCAAGGACTCTCTCCCCCTCGACCACCCGGGTCGGCGGCCATCTTGGCCAATTGATTAGGTATTCCCAGGATTCTCGCCACTCCGCTCGCCCAGGGCGACGGCCATCTTGGCCAATTCATTAGCTACGCCCAGGATTCTCGCCACTTCGCTCGCCCAGGGCGGCGGCCATTTTGGCCAATTAATTAGCGTCGCCAAGGATTCTCTCCCCTCCGCCCACCCGGGGCGGCGGCCATCTTGGCCAATTGATAAGGTACGCCAAGGATTCTCGCCACTTTGCTCGCTCAGGGCGGCGGCCATTTTGGCCAATTGATTAGGTACGCCCAGGATTCTCGCCACTCTGCTCGCCCAGGGTGGCGGCCATTTTGGCCAATTGATTAGGTATCTAAGTGCTACTACTATACTACTACTACTACTATGTCTACAAGTACTACATACAGTACATGCGTGTTTCCACCTTGCAAGAGTCAGCAGTCCCATTCAAAATTTCCGCGTGAATTTTTCTAGTTACCCATTGCAATTGTCAATTTCAATATCTCCCCTTCTTTTCTTAGGAGAATCTTCTTATGAAAATACTTAGCAATATTATTCTTTGACGGTGTCCAATAATCACCCGCCTGTGTGGTAACCAGGGAATCCCATCCCCACATTGTCATATGTCCTGTTATATACCACCAATAACCCGGGAACATGTCTCCAGTTACTAGTGACATGACTGCCTCCACTGGTGTATACCACGCTTCCCAAAACCCTCTCAGTGCCTTTATTGGTATATTTACTTGGGTCTTCGTATTAGGGGCCACTGTTATTCTCACCAAATTATTATATGCCCAGCCTATCATCCAATGCTGGTAGCCCTTTTTCTCCCACTTATTTTTTGACTTTACCTCTCTTCTCCTTCTAGGTTCCTGTGGGCGTACCAAGGACCAGTCCTGGTACTGTGGTTGATAATTGTCCTATTTATCTAACAAATCAAGCCATTGTTGAGTCCAGTTGAAAATTGTCACCCAAGTGTTCACCTGTGTCGGTTGTTTACACTTCAGATTTAACAGTAGTTGTTGTGTCTGTGTCAGCGTCTTACCACCATCTTGCTCTGCTTCATACCATACCGTTCCATTACAGGAATGATACACCATCACTCGTTCTCCTTTCGTTCCATCACTTCTATCATCCCGCACCATATGTTCAAACGCTAACATAGTCCACACAAAGCACAAGCCTGCAAACAAAATAGTCAATAAAGTTAAACATTTGCATCGTCGTCGTTTTTGTTCAGACACTTCCGAGTCCGATTTTGATCCAATTCTCGCCATCGTCACATTCCCTCTCTTGACCTGCCCGTCCGGGCAGTCAATCTTTAAGCTCACCATTGGCAGGCACAAAGTCTGGGGCCGGGCGCAACTGTGAGTAATGGTACCACTTTTGTCCTTTAGTTTCAATTCTCATAATCGCTTGCACCTCATTTGGGAGGCCGTTCAGCATCGCCGTCCTGAACATCATCTCAGCTTCAGGGTAGCTGCCTGGGTGTTCACCGGTGGTCTCAATCCACAGCTCCAATGCCTGAGCATAATGTTGCTCTTTGTCGTACATCAAATTTCTGTATTTTTAACGCTGGTTTCTTATTATAGCAGTGTAAATCATTTAAAAACAACATCATCTTAACTCAGAACTATTCATGTCCGGCCGGGCCATGAACAGTCTGAGAAGAGATTTATACTTATACCTTAAATAAACACCGCAGTTCATTTTTAACAACTTGTCTCATGAAAAAATGTCACCTAGGTGTGTCAATGTTCCTTCCACACCTAAATGGCATATTCCATGGGCTCTAGAAATTATACTTTTCAATTGTTTCTGAGATGGAACATACTTACCGTATTTCTGCTATAAGGGTCGTCTTTTGTCATCTTTGTAGAACTTACTTTCCAACTCCCATCCTCTCCATTCGCTGCCTGTAAATTCCTCACATCAAACTTCATTCTCACATCAGACTTCCTTTTGATACACAGACAGACCAGTCATTCTCACATCAGACTTCCTTTTCAACCATACACAGACAGACCAATCATTCCCCCATCTGATAAAGATCAATTTTGATCATTTCAGACCTGAATGTGAAAACTGCAGCCGCTTCCAAATTGCTGCTTCAAAGAGGAAAAAAAACAGACACCTTGTGTCCTGTAGATTAGAAAAAACAACCAAATTGTGACAATTTGGCCAACACCAGAACTATAAAAAGATCTCCAGCTGAGCTAGCCATGAGCCATCAAAACAAAAGCCTTTGACGCAAGAGTTTGTAATGTAAATTTGAATCCTGTTCAGGTAACTTAAAGTGAGAAAAACAACTCAAGCAGATGTAAATTAAGATACTGCAGCGGAGGACTTTTAGGGTCAGGAAGAGAAGAAAATCTTTTTTTTTTTTTTTTAAACAACCCCATTAATCTATTGCAGGTCACAAATCTTCCAAATATCTGCCATCTCAACTAGTAAATGAAACGAGTTATAATCAGAAAAACAAAACAAAATCCCTACTTTAAACCAACCAAAAAGTATTCTTAAAATGCTAACTAACCTCACCTCTTCTACAGAGTAGTGGGGGCTTTGTAAAAACACAGCAGATCATGACCCAATTAAAAATCAGTGCTGCGACCTAAATCAAAAATTAAAAATTTAACCAGCAAATTCGCCGTAAGTGTTCCATATCTGAGTCCACTCTGAGAAGCCAAAGTTATAAAAGAGAAATGGGAAAAAAATAGAAGGCCAAATTCAACAAGCATCAAACAACGGAAAATATAGTATTTAAAGATTAGAATAAATTTTATACTACCCTAATTCACATAAGCTGTTCTCAATTTCCGAAACTGCGTTGCTATAGATCACATCTCCTTTCTGACATAGTACAGAGTGCAAATGTCTACAAACAGAATACAACATACGACCTCAGGCACCAAACTCAGATGATTCCAGAACTTTGAGTCCACAACTGGAGTTCATATTCCTTCCTGTCCTTGTCGATAGCAGTTTATGCAGGGCAAAGTTCAAAGCGGGCACTGGGCTTTGTGTACTGGAGTTCTCAGGAAAAGTTCATCATGGCAGAATCGATGATAATCCTGTCTGCTCAAAAAGTTGCTGGACATTATGCTCAAACAATGCATAAGAGTCATTGAACAGTCACAGGACGAGCGGATTTACAGTGTACCATCCTTTTCGCAGTCCGTGTGGTCACTTCAATCCCCCCCCCCCCCCCCTCGAAAGTGACCATTGTTCAGTTCGCCTTCCACTCTGAACATCAAGCATAGCAGGAGAATGCTGTTCATTCCATTTCCAGCACTTTTTGGTTGAGTCACCCAAGTGAAACACCTTTCAGTCAAAGATTGAACCTGCCTGAAACATTTATACACTCGGAACAGACAGAGGGAGATGAGATCATAGCAAGAGAACACTGCTTTTTGTCATTCAATTTCCAAGAAAAAATAAAATAAAAAATTCCCCCAAAATATTTTGTTTTTCAAACCCCTAATTTATTCATTTTGTGGTTTTATTTGAATTTGATCACTACACTATAGCAAGTAGTAGTACTATATTTACACATATGTCTACCATAGACATCTTCATTACGTGTTACCTCAAATTTAAGAAACATGTGACAGCTGTCAGTCACCCTGGCCACTTGGATGGAAGTCCTTTCGAATTTCAGGGCTCCTCAGACTTCTAGAATGGGACTCAGATAAGGACAAAGGTGCAGGGGAAATATAAAAATCAAAAATGAAAAGTCTATTTCAATTAAAATTTGGTTTTATTACTTATTCAACTATATTACACAGATCTGATTTTAAAAATAATATGATAGTGGCCTGTAGTTAACACCTAGACCTTTATATCCTTCCGCATAACAGGAACAATTTGATTTTAACAGACTAGCATTAGAAGACCCCTGCTATTCACACACACAACAGACTACAAGTCTCCCAAATGGAGACAATGGGAGAGAGGACTAAACTTATCACACCCCTATCCTTTTTATTTAGTTTAATTTAATTTTAACAGACAACAGTACAAATCACCACCTTCTTAAAACAGCAGCTCACGGCCCCCATCCTCACAGACCTTTAGTCCCTAATCAAGCGTGGGGGGAAGAGCTTTAAAAATTGTCACAGACAAAGGCAGAATTCTCCCCTACTTTCAAAATATGCAGATTTCCTGCTTACCATTCTTTTTCACCCTTTTTTGAGGACAAAGGATTTTGGAGAGAGAGGAATTTTTTTCCACCTCTTTTCCATTGAAATCTACTCTTTTCCTCTTCCTACAAAACGCCATTCATATACATCCTATCTTATCTCGCTCATTTTTGGAGACACAAAATACCTGCCTTCCAACAAACTCAGTCCTCCTTTCACTTAACTTCAGTTCCTCTCCATTGTCATAAAGGCATTGAGGAGAAAAAACACAAAACCAAGAAGAAATCAAATCCCCCCTTTAAACTCACAATTCACACATGCTTCACATATTCACAGTTTCAACTCACCAAACTAGACCCAGAACACACTCACACACAACACAAACTCCTCTTTTATCGCTGCCAGCGCAGTAGCAATAGTTGGCGATTGGTGAATGCCTCGTCTATCTTTCTCCACTTCCTTCACTTCCTTCTCAAGTTTATTACGCTGTCGCCATCCGACTTGGCTCTGTTCCTCCTTCATATCTCGAATATTTGCCAACATTCTGCTTTCCTTTTTCTGTAACTGCCATGTCCCATGTTCCAGGTTCTCCGCGAAACAATTCATCCTTCTTTTATTTCAGAAACAACTTCTGACACCGTTCTTTTTCCTTCTTAATTTTCTTACTTTCTATTCCACTAATCAACTGTGATTCCAGCTTAGCGTAATGACCATTAATCTCTGACCAGACTTCAGCGGACCCGAGACCATTATCACACTTTCTCTTATCTGCCATCCTTAAATCCACTCGGGCGTGTCCTAATCACTTCTCTTGCAGTCCAATTTTAGTTTTTACATTCACACCGCTTCCACACTGATACGTAAATCCCAGATTTTAAACCGTATCGATACGTAAATCCCAGATTTTAAACCGTATCTAACCACGAATAGTTCCAAACTATTCTAGTAGGTAAATCCCAGATTTTAAACCCTACTAACGTCCACACTGTTACACTTTTACGCCGTTCCGCTCCTCCTTCCTCTTATAATTTAGCGTTGCCAATGTGCAGAATTTGAAAAGGAATCTGCTCACCTTGTTTCACTGTGGGCCCAAGAGGAAAGACAGTCGGACGTGTGGCTCCTTTATCAGGTCGTCACCTGGTGTGGACGTGGATCCCAGATCCCCGAGTCCCAGACTCTTGTGTTTTTTCTCGAAGTCCCGGACTTCTTTTTACCTCTCTTGCATCACGTCGGTGTCACCATAAATTGTAAACTGTATTTCACCCCCACTCACACAAACTCTTATATTCCTTTAAGAGTAATTGAAACTTTTCGACCTCCTTTGACCCAGTGAATTCACCTTGTCTTTGCAGTGCCTCCCAATCCTTCTTCCATCTCTAGAAATCACGCTTGCCAACCAGCAGACTTGGGAAGGTCTGTCGGCTTCAGCTTGATAGTTGGAGTCAAGTGGCTTCCATCTACAATTTGCATTGTCCTTTCAAGATCCTCTTTAATCTTTGAAAAAAAAAAGTGAGCCTTTCTGGCAACTAACTGGATGGTTTGGAGATACAACTCTCTTAGGTGACCTTGGATGTCCTGCTGCTCAGCTTGAGCGACTCATCTCTTTCAGTGACTGTACACCTCTTTCACAGCCTTTTTGAGCTCTTGCATTTGGGCAAGTACAAAGTCTTAGGCCTCCTGGTCGTGTAGCAGCAGCACATTTACATGAAGCCGTTAATGCTTGTATTGCTGTGCATAATTCACTCTTCCCAAAGTTAGCCAAGAGACTCCTGGTTCAGGTTGGTGACCTCCTTAAGCCTTGTCTCACACGTGTAGTCTTGGCAATGTCAGCTTTGTGCCGCTCAGTAATGATGTACGCTCGAAGCAGACGCTCGAGACATGTGTTGCGCCCTCGCGGCAGAAGTATCACAATCAGTCGTCCCGATGTCTTACTGGATCCGGTGGAACAGCTAGTGACGTCACGCTCAAAGCAGACAAGTGTCGAGCGCTCGCAGCAATAAGTATCCCAATGTCTCGCTTATTCAGTGGAAAATCACCTGGCAACGGAAGCAAAGCGTTGTGACGTCACACGCGTGTTGGCCGTGGCCGTCGACGTGTTGCTCATGTAGGGAGGGGTTGAGTCAGTCAAATCACAATGTAAAAGGTAAATAGGTTGTTGGTTTTGAGGAGAGCTTTTGCGTGTATTAAGTCATTATTGAGAACGAGGGAGAGTGAGGTGAAATTAGATCAAATTACACATTAGATTCATTTGCAATTGCACAAAGTGTAAGCATTCATTGACACAACACTGATTCATATAATACACACACAAGTCAGCGTGTGTGTTGTGTTTTGTCTGTCAGCGTGTGTGTTTGTGCTTTGTCTGTCAGCGTGTTGTTTGTGCTTTGTCTGTCAGTGTGTTTGTTTGTGTTTTGTTTGTCAGTGTGTTTGTTTGTGTTTTGTCTGTCAGTGTGTTTGTGTGAGAGTATTAAGTGTTTGAGTGATTGTGTGGTTGTAGAGGGTGAGGCGAAATAGGGAGAGAATGGAGGGAAGGCCAACTAAAAGTGTGGGAGCACTTTGATCTTATTGCCCCAAAAAGGGTCAAGTGTCAGATCTGTGCCCAAGAGTTGGCATTTACTAATTAGACATCCTTAATGTTAAGGCACTTGCGCTTAAAACACCCTGAAACGGCACCTAATTCAGATGCTTCTGGAGTACCTAGACAAGGTAAGCCTATGGCAACTGTCCTGTATAGGTAGTCAAATGATAAGACAAAGCTTAAAATATACATTCAAAACATTATATGTAAAAACCTATTTACATTGGTCACATTGCTCACAGGCTGAGCTGGATGAGGCCTTGGTGGACATCATCATCATTGTGCAGGACTGCCAGCCATTTTCTGTGGTTGAGGATAAAGGATTTAGAGCATTTGTTCACAAATTTGACCCAACATATGCCCTCCCCACAAGACAGGCACTGCGAGGTATGGTGGACCAAAAATATAAGAGGCCAAAGAAAAAGCCAGAGCAGAGCTGGAGCAAACTGTGGCAGTCACCTTGACTGCAGACATCTGTCAACATGGATGCCCTCCTTGGGGTTACATGTCGTTCCATAGATGAAAAATGCCAACTGTGATCTGTCCTGTTAGGGGTCACAACATTTCTACAATTACACACAGCGGAAAACCTAAAGACTGCCAAAGAACGCCTAATTGATGAATGGGGCCTAACTAACAAAATCCACTGTCTTGTCACTGACAATGCTGCAAATATGGTGGCTTGTGCTAAATTACTCAAACTACGCAACATTCCTTGTTTTGACCATAGTTTAAATTTAGTGCCAAAGGCGGCACTTGAGGCAATACCAGAACTGTCAGATCCGTTTGAGAGCCAGAAAAGGACCAAAGAGAGACCAACTGAAGTCCAGTTACAACTAGATAAACCATGGCATAAACGTATTCAAGAGGTTGACACAAGGTGGAATTCTACTTTTCAAATGTTGCAACGCTTACTTGAGCAGCATGAGCCAGTGGGAACAGCCCTGGCGTCATTAACCACAGATGTGGTACCACTGAATTGTGCTGAGTACAAGACAGTGGCAGAATGTCTTGAAGTTATGGGACTCCTGTCTCTGGCCACTATAGAGCTTTTAGTGGAGAAGGTGTCTGCATCCAAAGTAATACCATTAGTTAGAATGCTTCAGCATAAAATTACTGAGAAAATCTACATCATTACTCCACCCATGTGCAAAACAGCTGAGTTATTTTTCATTTTATTTTTTTAATACATCTGCAAAAAAAAAAAGTTTTATCCTGGCCGGGAGGCGAACTCGCTACTGCCTGCACCTGAGGCAAGCTACCACCGCACCACCCACAGGTCATGTCTTTTCAGTGACACTTTGCCCTTTGGTTGAAGGTAAATGCAATATAATTTGTCCAGCAGAAGTCACCACACTGAATTGTGTCAAATGCCTCGAAGCACTGAACCATTTCAACACATTTGCTTCAGTGGTACAGAAAGCAGTGGTGAAGCAGTGTCATGACCCACCACACTGATTCGTGGCAAATGCTTCATAACACTGAACCATTTCGACACATCGCTTTTTATTGATTCACTGCTTCAGAAAGCTTATTTTTCTCCATCACTACCGCTAAGGCAACTCAACTTCCTCGCTTGTATTCAGCTCTGCCTCCAGCTCTGCAATAAGTCCAGCTTCCATATCATCGTTTGCATCCATATCTTTCTAGGCCTAATTTTGAGTTTGCTGAAACTATCTTTGAGCTCCTCTTCGGTCATGCCTTGATAGTTCCTCATAACATTGTTGGCCAAGCGAGAAAACTGTCTTTTTGCAACAGTTCTCTCCACCTTCAGTTGCTCAAGTGACTTAACTTCCTGGTCAGCCAATGTAAGTCCTAGAGTTGGTCGAAGGCATTATGAATGATGCTTGAAGGATGATGAATTATGCCTGGTTCCTCTTGCACCTGCTCTTCAGGGCTGGGACACAAGGGCTTTTTTCATTGTTAAGTTGTTTGTTTCCTCATGCAATATGCCTACTCGAGAGGGATAAACTATCTACTCAGAGTTAGAAGTTGGAATTCACTTGAATGACCAGGCAGCTTTCCCTTTTTTTCCCCTTCCTTCTTTCTTTTATTTGTTTCAAGCCAACCAGTCGCTATTAGCTGAAAAACCTTAAATCGAAACACACAAAAATACAGATTAAATCACACACACACACTACTTTAAACCTTAATCACATTTTTATTGCTAGATTTAATTACAGACACATTTACACAAACCGTGATCTATACTAACACTCAAACAGTGAATAAAATATGTAAATATAAAATTGAAAAAAAAAAATCACACTACATTTGAATTAAATTGATCCTGTGATTAACATTTCATAGCCACATTTTAAGATTGAAAACCAATGAATAGGCTCAATACCAAATGCCACTCCCACTTTTAACATACAATCCCACCACATTGTGTTTTATCAAAGATAAACAATAGCTAATCAGTAGTGCCCTACTGTGCCGAGGCGCCGATGCGTGTGCCGAGTAAACCGGAAACGAATCTGCAAAGCGCGCATCGAGGCATGTGTTGATTACGCTTGTGGCCACGCCCGAAGCCTCGGAACGCGCGTTGCTACGTCCGAAGCCTCGCGAGCCGGGTTTCCTACGTCATCGCGAACACATAGTTTCGCGGGTGATTCGAAATAAAATGGCGCACCGAGACGACAATGAGCTCACAGGTGACACTGACACACCCAACTCGCATCTTCAAACCTCGATTGGATTTGTTTTGCAATGGACCAGTCCACAACGAAAAAGAAGAGAACATCCCCTGTCTGGGATCATTTTGAGCAGATCTCTCCTAAAAAGGTACAAATTATAATAACCAGTGTGAATAAACTGAATATATATTGCGAATTATTGTGACAACACAGTGTATCCCTCGTTTTAATGTCTTTCTTCTACTTGCTGATATTTCAAAAGGTGAAGTGTTAACTTTGTTCTAAAGAACTTGGGTACCAAGAGAACACTTCATCTATGTTGAGGCATTATAGGGCCCTGCATGAAAATAAGGAGACAACTCAAATAGAACCACGCCCAGGTAAGCCATTTTAACATGCAATGAAAAAACATCTTGGTCAATTAATTAGGTACACCAAGGATTCACTCCCCTCCGCCCACCCAGGGCGGCGGCCATCTTGGCCAATTGATTAGGTACGCCCAGGATTCTCGCCACTCCGCTCGCCCAGGGCAGCGGCCATCTCGGCCAATTATTTAGGTACTTCAAGGACTCTCTCCCCCTCGCCCTCCCGGGTCGGCGGCCATCTTGGCCGATTGATTAGGTATGCCCAGGATTCTCGCCACTCCGCTCGCCCAGGGCGGTGGCCATTTTGGCCAATTAATTAGGTACACCAAGGATTCTCTCCCCTCCGCCCAACCGGGGCGGCGGCCATCTTGGCCAATTGATTAGGTACGCCAAGAATTCTCGCCACTCCGCTCGCCCAGGGCGGCGGCCATCTTGGCCAATTAATTAGGTACGCCAAGGACTCTCTCCCCCTCGCCCACCCGGGTCGGCGGCCATCTTGGCCAATTGATTATGTACATCCAGGATTCTCTTCCCTCCGCCCGCCCGGGGCGGCGGCCATATTGGCCAATTGATTAGGTACGCCAAGGATTATCGCCACTCTGTTCGCCCAGGGCTGCGGCCATTTTGGCCAATTAATTAGGTACACCAAGAATTCTCTCCCCTCCGCCCACCCGGGGCGGCGGCCATCTTGGCCAATTGATTAGGTAAGCCAAGGATTCTCGCCACTCCGCTCGCCCAGGGCGGCGGCCATTTTGGCCAATTGATTAGGTATGCCCAGGATTCTCGCCACTCTGCTCGCCCAGGGCGGCGGCCATCTTGGCCAATTAATTAGGTACGCCAAGGACTCTCTCCCCCTCGCCCACCCGGGTCGGCGGCCATCTTGTCCATTTCACTATTACTAAAATTATACTATATATATATACTATATAATACAAGTACTACTTTTTTTTTTTTTTTTTTCTGGGAGATCTCAGTATTGATCATTTGAAATGTCATCATCATTGTTCTCCCTTTTTTTTTTTTGTATGTGTGTTTGTGCGTGTGTGCGTGTGTGTGTGTGTGCGTGCGTGCGTGCGTGCGTGTGTGTGTGCGTGCGTGCATGCGTGCGTGCGTGAGAAAAAAAATAAAATAAATAAATAAGAATTCCCATACCGTTCACCTAAACCGAACACTTCAAAATCCAGCCAGAGTCGTGGGGCCGCCAGGAGACCCAAAGGGGGACCAAAGAAGAGAAAGAAAAGCGAAGCCCAGCACCGACCAGACACCACCCACCGGGCCACTAACCTTCACCAACCCCAAAGACATCCAAACTCCAACAAATCAGGGAAACCTCAAGGGCCCAAAGGAGAAACTGAGGAAAGGTAGAAAGGACAGACGAAGCAGAGTGAGATCCACAGACACCAGCCTCCACCGAATCAATGACCTGAGGGAGAAACAAATTGTGTCTGAGTCTCGATAGATGCTGGTGTGGTGGATCTAGCATGCATGAAAATCTCCACCAAAGAGGGGAGCCGTCGACCCCCGCCAGGACAGAGCAAGCGCAGCACCTCAGGGCCCCCCAGGCCGCGGCCGCGCCAAAGGACGACCCCCGGGCCCCGCAGGGGCCACCGGCCGGAGAGCAAACCCCGGAGCAGGAGCGCCTTCCACCCCAACGCGGCCCGCGCCCCCAACCCAACGCAGCAGGACGGGGCACTGCAGGCCCACCAGGCACCCCACCGGCCCACAACCCCCGCTCCCCCCGCGACCCCCCACCCCCGCCCCCCACCCCAACCCAGCCCCAACCGCCCCCAGGTCCCCAAATCCCTAGACACCCTCCCCACCCCAGCACCCCCCAACCGGGCGGGGAGGGGGAGGCGCACCCGCCCACCAAAACCCCCACCCACCCCACCGGGACCCCGGCGGGGCTTGCCCCCCGGATACCGGGGCCCGCCCGAAGTGCCCGGAGGCCCACCGGAGCGGGGCGGGCACAACACCAACCCCGCCCACTCCCCCGGCCCCCGGAGCGCCGAGACCCGGGCCACGGACGGAACCCCCGGCCTAGGGGAGGGGGAGGAGGGCGGATAGGGGAGGGGGAGGGGACGGGGGAAGGAGACGACAGGAAGGGCAGGAGGCAGCAGCAGGGCCGCAGAGAGAGGGGGAGAGGAGGAGGAAGGGCGACGAGGGAGAAGGGACAGGGAGGCGGAGGACGGGCGGGGAGAGGTGAAGAGGGAGAGGACGCAAGGGGGGGGAAGGGGGAGGGGAGAGGGAACCACGGGGCACCCCGGCGGCCCACAGGCCCCGATCCGCGTCGCCGGACCCAGAGCGACGGACCGCGCCGGGGCGGCGCCGCCCCGGACACCAGGGAGAGCCCCGCAACACAGCACCCACCACGAGACCCAGGGAACGACCAAGACGCAGCCGCCACCCAGCAGCCAACAGAGGGGCAGACCCGCCCACGCCCAGCCAGGGGGGACAGCACCTGTAGAGTTAGTCCCCTGGCATGCAGTGAATCCAAATATTAGCCTTTAGTGCCCATTGGAGGTGAATCTGTTCGATCCTGTTGGCAGCAACTGGGTTCCTGACTATAAAAACACAACCATTAGTAACAAACTGCCAAATGCAGAGACATCAATGTAAGTTATCACGATGTGGTGGCTCTCGCTAACAGGCAGAATTAAATAACCAGAATTAGGTTAAAATATTCTATATACGTAGACCATATTTCTATGAATTTTGATATTTGTTTGTTATTTGAGGCCGATATTTTTTCCATTAAAATGTGATTTATGAGGAGGTTAGACCATTGGTCGATATTCAGAGTTTGTTTATTTTTCCAGTTAACAAGAATTGTTTTTTTAGCGATAGTAAGGGCTACAAGTGTAGATTGAAATTGTTTATGTGGTAGGTCAGTTGTTGTTAGGTCACCTAGCAAACACAAGTTTGGAGATAAAGGTATCCTATAGTCCAAGATAGCGGAAAGTTTTTCTAAGACTTTAGTCCAGAAATACATAACCGGGGTGCATAACCATAAAGCATGAAAATAAGTGTCTGTAGTGTTTTGTAAACACTGGAGACAAATGTCGGAGTCGGAGAGGCCCATTTTCTTCATCATATATTGAGTAATGTATGTTCTATGGATTATTTTGTATTGGATAAGTTGTAAATTTGTGTGTTTTGTCATTTTAAATGCATTTTCACAAAATTGAATCCAAAAGTCAGATTCCGGAGCTATAGACAAGTCTGTCTCCCATTTTAAGATGGGTAAAGACATTTTATCCGTATATGAAAGTAACTTATATATTTTTGAAAGTTTTTTTGTTGTTGTCGGAGAAAGCTTGGTAATATCTTTAGCTAAGACAGGCGGTTGGAGCGTACCCTGAAGTGTTGGAATTTGTTTCTTTATCATATTTTTAACTTGCAGATAATGTAAAAAATTTCCGTTTGTTATTTTGTATTTTTGGAGCAAAGATGTATATGATATAAACATATTATCTGAGAAGAGATGGTGAAGATGTGTGATTCCTTTCTGCTCCCACACACCTAAATAAAACGTTTGGTTGTTAATTCGAAAGTCAGGGTTATGCCATAGGGGAGAAAGCCCACAGGGCTCCACTTGGGCTTTTGTAATTTCTAGTGCCTTCCACCAAGCAGTCAGGGTGGCGGAGATCATTGGGTTTTTAAAACAATTATGTCGCTTAATCGATGTTGTAATAAAGAGTAAATCTAGAAGTCTGAGGTTATTACAATCCTTCTGTTTTAGTTCCAGCCAACAGTTAGTATCTCTGTTGGGTTGTGCCCATAGAACGATATATTGTAGCTGGTTAGCTATATAGTAGTACATAAAATTTGGTGCCTCTAGGCCACCTTTGGATTTACTTTTCTGAAGAGTAGATAGACTAATCTTTGCTTTTTTTTTTTTCCAGTAAAATTTTGTAACGGCTGAGTCCAACAACTGGAACCATTTAGCCGTAGGTTTAAATGGAATCATTGAGAAAAAATAGTTTATTTTAGGTAAAACTTTCATTTTAACGGTGGCTATTCGTCCTATTAAAGAAATAGGAAGATTATTCCAGCGTTCCAAGTCACTATGAATGTTATCCAGAAGTGGAGAAAAATTTAAATGAATTAAATCAGTTAATTTAGGAGAGATTTTTATGCCTAAGTATTTTAAATTACCTATAGGAAATGAGTAATGTGGGTCCTGGCTTGCAGGGTTCCATGAATTTTCTGTAATAGGTAGAAGTGTTGATTTTGTCCAGTTAATAGAATAATCTGACAACTGTGAGAATTTAGTTATTAAGTTAAATACTTCCCCTAACGAAATCGCCGGGTTTTCTAGATAAAGTAAAATATCATCGGCATATAGATTAATTTTATGTTCTGTTACCCCAGAGTGAATTCCTTGAATCCTTCTTTCCTGGCGTATGGCTATTGCAAGTGGCTCGATAAATATTGCAAATAATAAAGGGGATAGTGGGCATCCCTGTCTTGTGCCTCTCTGTAAAATAAAGCTCTTAGATATAATCCCGTTAGTAGTAACTGTAGCTTTGGGAGAATCATATAATACTGACACCCAGTGGATAAATGATTTCCCAAAGCCAAATTTATTTAAAACAGCAAAGAGGAAGGACCAGTTAACTTTGTCAAAAGCTTTTTCTGCATCCAACGATATAGTAACTGCCTTCTTATCATGCCGCTGTGACATGCTAATAAGGTTAAAGAGCCTCCTAATATTATTAGTAGAGTGACGATCTTTAATAAAGCCTGTTTGGTCGCTATGAATAATTGTCGAGATTACTGTTTCTAATCTAGATGTGAAAGCCTTAGTAATAATTTTGATATCAGTGTTAATTAGTGAAATCGGACGGTAACTTGATGGAAGGGTGGGGTCTTTTTCTGGCTTTAATAAAAGTTTAATTGCTGCTGTATTCATGTGTGGACGTATGTAACCATTAGTTTTAATTTCTGTTACTACTCTTAAGAATAGCGGAGCAAGCATTAACCAGTAGTGCTTAAAAAATATAGCCGGATAACCATCTGGGCCAGGTGCCTTGCCATTAGGCATACTATCTAGAGCACTGTACAACTCGTTTATAGTAAGTGGCGCTTCTAACATATCTTTATATTCAGTAGTTAACTGAGGCATATTTAAGCTACTGAGGAATGCCTCAATATGCTCAGGGTTAGGTTTGTTAGTTTCTGAGTATAGGTTGCGATAATAGTTATAAAAAATTTGATTAATTTCTTCTGGTGATTGTGTACATTCACCAGTTGTCCCTTTAATAGCCGTTATAAGAGATTTTTCCCGATTGCGTTGAAGTTGGTTTGCAAGAAATTTACCTGATTTGTTATTATATTCAAAGTTGTTGTATCTCAATTGTTGTATTATAAACTCTGTCTTTTTAGTTAGCGTATCGTCTAACTGTATTTTTGTATTTTGTAAGTCAGTCCATATTTGGTCATTTGGGTTTATTGCGTACTCATCCGTCAGTTGTTTAATTTTATCTTCCAAGTCATTTTCAAATTTTTGATCCTGTTTCTTTTTATAAGATGAATATGATATAATTTTACCTCTAATTACTGCTTTCCCAGCTTCCCAGAGAAGAGATGGCGATAGGCCTGGAGAGTCATTTATTTCCAAAAAGTCTGCCCACTCTTTCCTTATAATTTTATCAAACTCTGCATCGTTTAGCAGAGAGATGTTAAAACGCCATGTTGGTGGTGGTTTAAAGGTATAATCAACTTGTAGGGAAAGTGAGACTGGTGCGTGGTCGCTAATAATAATAGGATGTATTTTTGTAACAGTTTTATCAGCAATAGAGTTATTTGTAAGAAAATAATCAATTCTTGAAAAAGACCGGTGTACAGCGGAAAAGAAGGTAAATTCCTTCTTATTTGGGTTTTTAAGTCTCCAGCTGTCGACGAGGCCAAAATCATCCATATATTCCCCTATTACTTTAGTAGATTGTAATCGCCTTATACATGTTGTGTTATTAGAACGGTCTATTAATGGATTTAAGACTGTGTTAAAGTCTCCTCCAATAATAATAGTAGAGTTCGCTGCTAAATCAAACAGCTGAGAGAAAAATTCATGGAAAAAGGCCGGATCATCATTATTAGGGGCATATAAATTGCCAAGTGTATATATCTTATTAAATATAGTTATCTGAATAATAATGTATCGGCCCTCTGGGTCTGTTATTGTATTATTTAGAGTAAAGAGTAAATTCTTATGTATGAGTATACAGACTCCTCTTTGTCTGCTGTTATAAGGGGCAGAGTATGCTTGGCTAAAATTCTTATCAATAAGTAATTTTTCTTCAGATTTTTGTAGGTGGGTTTCTTGCAGGAGGCAAATATCTGCTTTTAATTTTAAGAGATGGTCTAAAGTTTTTATTCTTTTTGCCTGTGAGCGAGCGCCACAAACATTCCAGGAAACCAGAACTAATTTATGCATACAAACAATATAGGCTCAGTCCTGTGTAAATATCTGCATAGGCCATTTGTCAATACTGGCATGTTATAGGATAGAATCAAAGTAGTTAGGTGATTTATATAATTTGTGTAAAATATAAGGAAATGTGTAAGTAAATATAACAGTGAAAAAACGGGTAGGGATGTGAAAGTGAAGGACGTTAGTGGGGAGTTAAACAACATTATAATACACCAGTAACTGGTAACCCAAGCGAGATTTTTTTTTGTTTTGTTTAAATCTACTTTTAGATATAGTTATGTATTATTATTATATTTATAATATAGCGTAAACATAATGAGTATTCATATTTTAGGTTTTATAACCACATATACATTATATGTATATGTATATGTATACGTATACATCTAATAATCAAACAAAGTTTAGTTCCATCGATGCTAATTAGAACAGCCAGGGAGTGGAGTTGGGGTTCCGGAATAGTTGGCCATCGATGTATAGTTTATCAACGACCATCATAGTCCGTTTACCCTCCTGCCTATTTTGTTTCATTATAGGAAACAGTACCTTTCGCCGCTCATTAATCTCTCTAGGGAATTGGTCATTCATTCCGAATGAGGTCCCTTTAAGCTCCCGTCCTTTACTTTTAACAAATACTTTTTGTTTAAAATGCTCAAATTTGGCGATAATAGGACGGGGTCTATTGCCCCTACGGGCTCCAAGCCGATGTACCCGGTGAAAGGAGATGTTATTTACCGTCTCCTGAGGAATTTTTAACGATGTCGTCATAAATTTTTTTATCTCAACCTCTGGATTGTCAGAGGTGTTCTCGGATATACCTGAGAATATTAAATTATCCTGCATGCTACGGGATTGAACATCCAGAATAGTTTCTTTTAGCATTTTATTTTCCTTTTTAATGGTTTCTAACTCGGCTGAAACAGTCACGAGTGTAGCGTGTATCTCGGCATTGTTGCGTTGGAGATCATTTATTTGTTGGCTGAGGAATTCCATACTTACCTTAAATCCTTTCACCTCCTCGCAGATTAGGGAGAGGACCTCTAACTTTTTATTTATGGACTCTAGCATACTGACCGAGACCTCCGTAGTAGTTAGGTCGTCCGTGTCCGTCGCTGAGTCATTCTTTCTCTTTTTAGAGGGTTTCTTAGACGGTTTCTCGACGGAAGAGTCCTCCATCGCGCAGTTGTAAAAATAACCGTCAATGAAGCGTTCGAGGTCCTCCACGTTGGATGGTATTCCAAATCTGTCGGATGAAAGAGAAAAGAGAAAAGCCAAGATATATGATGGTTAAACTCGAATTAGTTTAGCATAATAGAGCTAGTTCTATCTTAGCAGCAGGGCGCTGCCATGTTGGGGTGTCCCGGTCTCGCTGTAGGTCTCGCGATAATCACAGCATCTCGCGCATGCGTCTCCTCCCGCTCAGGTCTATACATATATATAATACAAGTACTACTAATACTACTACTACTACTACGAGTACAAGTACTACTACTACTTACTACTACTACTACAAGTACTTGCTACTACTATACTACTACTACTATTGCTACAAGTACTACATACGTTTTTCCACCTTGCAAGAGTCAGCAGTCAAATACATTTAAAAAAACAAAAACAAAACAACATTATTATTATTTTTTTTAAAGGCAATGGAATGGACTGCTATTTAAATTGTGTTTTTTTAGCTATACTGCCTGGTCTCTCACGTCTGCCTAGCAACTGCCTCAGCCAATCATCTCTCTTACTGTTGAGCTCAACTCACCCCCTTTTTTTCTTGGTGTACTCAAGGCTTGGCCTATGTACGGGCGGCCATCTTGGCAAATTGATTAGGTACACCCAAGAATTTTCAGTCACAAAATGTTTTTATTTGATTATTTACCAAATTTGTAGCGTGACTATTACTGTGTTTTTTGCTGATTATGGTTTATTATTGCATACTATAAATTGTCCATTTCCTTTGCTAAAGTAAATGTTTTCTTTTGTAATATTGATGAGTTCTTAAAGATGCACAGTGAAGTCAGCATTGAGCATGATGTCTCCACAATTTCCTCAGGACACACATAGACATATAAAAGTAATTTGTAAGATGTTAATAAAATTACGTTAATGGTGTAAATCAACAAATTCATATTGGAAGGTTCATTTTACCTAGATTGTTTTATGTTCAATATACTTAAAAAAAAAATCTGTGACATGTACAGTGTAGCCAATAAACATATACAGTATATATATATATATATATAAAATACTGGATATTTTGTAGAAACATTTCATCACTTGTAAAGATTTGTCTGTGTTGAATAATTTAGACAGGTGATAATTGCTGAAATTTAAATAACAGATTAATCAGATTTTTTTTTGTCACTTCCTTAACACTGAAAACAAAGATATGAATTATTATTATTATTGAGTGGCGTGTCCTGCTTGACTGTGTAGCGGACTAGAGCTAGCAGATGTTACATTAAGGTTTTAATGTGCAGTAAAAAAAAATATATATATATATATACATATGTTTAAGTATACTGTAAATCTCAATTGTGTATATCCCTCGTTGCTACAATATACAGTAAGGCTTTTTTCTCTCATCTGTCGTGGTGGTGGTGGTGGTGGGGGAGGGGGGCGTCGGTTGTGAGTGGCGTGTCTTGCTTGACCATGTAGCGGAGCGGCGCCGATGAGGGATTTCGGAAGTATTTTACACCGTTAAAATGAACTTCATTAATTGACTACAGCGACACATTTGTAAATTGTCAAAGCTGCCTTTATTTTCCCCCTTGAAAGATTACCGTTGGTTTCTGTAGCGATCGTTTTTTTCATGGCCATCCAGAATATCCATCCATTTTCCAAACCGTTTCAACTCATGGAAGTTAATCTAAAAGAAAAAAAAGTTACAATATTATTACAATGCCGTTTTCTTTGTTAATAAGTAAACAAGGAAGTCTATATTGGATCCATATTTTCTATTGTTGAGGATTTATTCAAGGCTCTGTTCACTCCATCCATTATTTATAATCAATGAACTATGTGTGTGTGATGTTACTATACTTCAATTGATGACGATTTTTTATTTTTATTACAATGACACCACTGCCTCAATAGACTCAATGTACATTTTTAATGTTTCATACACATCTGAGATTAACTACAAATTTGATCTTGAATCTTTTAGCGATCCAATGAGCACTGTGCGAATTGGAAAGATGCTGACCGTGATACTTGGATTTCAAACCTTCAGCACTGCCTTGGACTTCCACCTCATCTACCTGCCTCCATCTTGCCCTCAAACAATATAATACATATATAAGATCTACATCACAGAGACGAGAACGCAAATACAACAGAACTTGCACTCAACAGCACATTACAAGCACTCTAATATCATTACTTTACTATTTTTTTTGTTTAAATTTATTTTCTTTTTACTGCCAGTTTACTTTTGACTTTGTCTTGGGAAGTTTTTTTTCTTTTCTTTTTGCTTACAGTAAAGGGAGCTGTAGCAGCATGCCGCGGAAGGGGAAGCGTTCCGAAGCAGCCAAGTGCCGATAGAAGAAGCTGGACCTTGCTGCTCCGGAACTGAGCCCATACATCGCACCCCAGCAGGTACTTTGCCTCTATTAAATTCTGCACTTGGCTGCGGTGGTGTATTCTGTGTTGAGTTATTTTGAGTCACACTGCTAGGTTCTCAATGTTCTGTATATTTTGTTTTCAGCCTCGGTCCCCACCCTCTGCCACCAGTGATGGGACCACGATGCAGTCTCCAGTGAACAAGGTACGAGTTTCACGCACATATTTTAGCAAGAGTTTGTCCTTTTTTAAAAAAAAATTTATTATACTTTTTTTATATCCTAAACATTTGCAATGTGTATTTCGAAGGCCAGAGTCCGAACTTCAGCTCTACTTTTCTTTACGTCACCTCCTGATCTGATTTCATTGGTGTGTCTCAGCGGGACTCTTGAGCTAATAATGGTTTTTTTCTTCATTACTGTAGGTATTCGCTACCTATCTGTTGCTGGCCACTTCCCGCTGTCACATCTTCACTTGTGGTGTAGAGTAAGTACATTAGTTGCCGCAAAAAACAAAGAAACATTTTATTAGTGCTCCTCCTGTCAAAAGTATGTTTGTAGATATATAATATTTATTTCTGATCATGTCTGGAAGGTACACCTCAGTGACAGCGATGGGATGCCGGTGCTTGCGCAGTTGCTGTGGGCTGCCGTCAACCTGCGGATGGAGAGGACTGCAGCACCGGCTGCTCCTCAGAGTTCGCAACCAGCTTGAGTGTTCAGACCAAAAGTGGTTGTTAAGGGTGAGGTCACTGCGCCTCAGCCTTCCAATCCTTTTGACTGGACACTCGTCGGGAAGGCCAAGGAGGTAAACGCAAGCCTAACATGTTTTTGAAAACCTTACATTTTATGAATGTGTGTGTTGCAATATTTATGGGACTGCTGAGCGTAGCAAGCAAGCAGCACATATTACTATTCCTAGAAAAAAGGGTTTATTATGGGACTGCTTCCGAAGCAAGCAGGCACATATTGTTATTCTACCTAGGACAGTGGTTTATTATTATTATGGGACTGCTTGCGAAGCAAGCAGCACATATTACTATTCCTAAAAAAAAGGGTTTATTATTATTATAGCAAATATTCTTATATTATCTTCCACCGATTTTTCCGCAAGAATTCGGCCCGTACCGTAGATCGCACAGGGACAAATGAGGTATCAAACGATGCGGCTCGATCGGACTCGGTGTGGCATTATTTTTCTAGGAATTCCCACTTACCATGGCGACGCAATACCCCAAAAACTACCCCAAAAAGTGCCATAGGAATGAATGGGAAATGGAAAGAAAAAAATCACACATCAAGCACCTTTTTCCAAGACACGCTGCGCACGCATACGTTATCCGACCGATACGAATTTTAGCTCATTTTGTAGGAATTTTTCCCATTTTTAGCTCAGTGTCGAAATCTTTTTTAAGGAATGAAAGCTCTCTCCCCTGTGCGGGTTCAAAGACAGTGAGTGATAGAGCATTTTAACACACTCTGTTTAGAGTGGCGGGAACAAAGAAAAGTCTACTTCTATTTGGAAAAGTTTCACTTCAACTCGTCACCATGGCCACAATCTTTGCTCACTAGACATCAAATTCTCACATTTTGTAGTCACGAGTGTCTTTTTTCAGACAAACTAACTTTTATTTGGCTAAGGTGTCATTTAGTACCTTTATTTTCACCTTAAGCAAGAGAAGTCGGACTAATTCGCCTGTCTTTTACATGTTAATTTCAGGTACCTTCCTCTCTCCATTTCTGATAAATCATAAGTTTTCAACCTGCTTTCATTTGGTCATTTTTTATCCGATTAAGAAAATGAGAACATGCTCGTGTTCCCCAAACCCTTGCCGTTCTAACGAGCCATTTCTTGAATCTGTATCTTCAACCGTTAAGTCGTGAGTGGCTTTTGTTCAAGGGGTGCTTCTCTCATGCAATCTCAATGGAATGTGGGGCGCGTGACGGCTCCAAGTCAAAACTGTGTGTGCGCTTTTAAAGTGACAGTGACATATTTTTAGATAATGGTTAACTTCCACATTTCTTGACCGATTCCAGTCATTTAAATTTCAAACTGTTCAGCTCATTTACATTTTTTGAAATACATTTTCAGGGACAGTGAGATACTTTTAGTTGATGTTCATTATGGTTAACTTCCACATTTCTTGACCGATTCCAGTGGT
Organism: Vanacampus margaritifer; assembly: GCF_051991255.1. Lineage (NCBI taxonomy): Eukaryota > Metazoa > Chordata > Actinopteri > Syngnathiformes > Syngnathidae > Vanacampus > Vanacampus margaritifer. The sequence goes on along the minus strand of NC_135441.1, from coordinate 3,170,513 downwards.
TTAAATTTTAAACTGTTCAGCTCATTACCAAAGAGTCAGCAGTCCCATTCAAAATTTCCGCGGGAATTTTTCTAGTGTCACTTGTCATTTCAGAGCAGCTCGGTTGTGGACTCTAAGGTCACCTGTGGGCCCACTGAGTGGATGGGCACTCTCCAGGTTTGTGATGGTGATCATGGATTCATTCAGCCTTTTAGCATGGCACATGTTAAAATTCAATTTCTTTATTCTATTTTTTTTTGTTTACAGTGCAACATCCCATTGAACTTGAAATTAGAATTTAAGATAATTAAAATGGTTTCAATCATTTCAGGATTCTGCTGTGGGACTTGCTCAACGCACGCTATCCGTGAGGGCCACACATTCGCAGATGGATGAGAGGTACTCAAGTTTTTCTCGCAACCACCAGTGTACTTGTATGGCTCTCACTTTCTTGGCCTTCCACGCTGAGGGGTTGCAGTTTAATTCGCTTGACCTTGACAGAGTGCATGAACATGGGGATTCACTTTACGTGGGTGCTAAACAGCAATTGATTGTAGACAATAACTTTCAGAATGATCACTTGACTGTCGAGGAGATGCCAAAACAAGTCATGACGGACACCAATGTCTATAATGTACAGATGCATGAGCTCAGCGTTGGTTATGTCATAGATGACGGTCATTCCCAAAGTGACTTGGGATTGTCTCTTGGAGCTCAGCTTGAGTGCTTGTCACAAAATGTCACCCATGCTTTCTTGATTGTGAATCCAGAATGTTTTGCAGTATTCCGTGACAGATCAGGATACTTTGGGTTATTTGATTCACATTCCAGATCTGAAGTGGGCTTGCCACACCCAAACGGAACTGCAATTATGATAACTTTCTCGCACTTGTGTGGCTTGGTTGAGCATTTGCGTCAGCTTTTTAAAGGACATAGCCGTTCTGCAACTTACGAGTTTGTGCCTGTCTCTTTTAATATTGACGTCAGTTCCATTAACACACATCAGGATTTTACTACAACCATCTCAAAGGCAAAGGAAGAGCTATTAATTGAATTAGGTGATTCCCAAACTAAAGCGCGAGAAATTGAGGTTGGTATTGTAACAAATAGAGAGCTACATAGTGCAGTGCATGTTATACCAAATAGCCAAGCCAGCAAAATTAATGAGAGTCAAAATATTCCGGACCCTCAGCAAGGACTCAAACTGCTGCATGTTAATATAAATCTTTCCAAATGGAGTAAAAGTCAGCGTGAAAAACATTTATATAGAGAACGTCAACACATTCGTAAGTGGCAACGACAACTGTCAACTACATCTAATTCTAAATATCACAGTGATCCTTGCTTTAAGGAAAAAAAGAAGCTATATCAGAAAAATAGATACAACAGTGATTCTGCTTTTAAAGCAAAACGGCAGCAATATCTGATTGATAAATACCAACACAATCTTGCTTTTCAGCAAAAGCAGAAGTTATCGATGAAAAGATACATAAGAGATAAATACAGAAATTACCTTTCTTTTCAAAGTAAACAAAAACATTACTTGCGAGACAGGTACAGGAAAGACCTTTCTTTTCAAAGTAAACAAAAACAAAACTTGCAAGAGAGATACAGAAATGACCTTTCTCTTAAAAGTAAACAAAAACGATACCTGCGAGAGAGGTACGAAAAAGACCTTTCTTTTCGTAGTAAACGAAAACGATACTTGCGAGAGAGGTACGAAAAAGACCTTTCTTTTCATAGTAAACGAAAACATTACCTGCGAGAGGGGTACAGAAAGGATATATCTTTTCAAAGTAAAAAGATAAATTACATGCGAGAGAGGTACCAAAAAGATTCGGCTTTCAGGGTTTCTTATATTAGGCGCTGTTTACAAAACAAAAAGGACAGGCGTGATTCAAACGCGCTGCAATGTATTCGCCACAAGTTAAATTGTGCTGTGAAAATCAAAAATAAATATAGTCATATCATTCCCCGGTGTCAGGAAATCAAGCAGGATCAGGCGGACAGTTCAGTAGACGTCTCTGTGGAAATTAAGCAGGCCCCCATAGATCGACAAATGAAAGCCGCCATCGATTCTTTCCGGGAAAGGGTCTGGCATGGGCCGACGTATATCTGCACAGTGTGCCACCGTGCGCTTTCCCCCAATCAAGTAAAGCATTGCAAACGTGCCAGATACACCAAAAATGTTGATGTGACGTTTGCGTGTTTGACAGGCCAGTTTGTTCACGCTTGTAGTTGCCCCATGTACCGTTCCTCAAGAACGGATGCAGGAGTGGATTTGTCATACCTGTGACAACCATTTGTTCAGAGGTGGCATGCCACCCCAGGCGGTGGCAAATAACTTGGCACTGGCACCCATTCCCGAAGAGCTGTCGGAATTAAATGTACTTGAACGACAGCTAATTGCAAAGATCATCCCTTTTGCAAAGATTGTTGCGTTGCCCAAAGGACGGCAAAGGGCCGTACACGGTTCTGTGGTGTGCGTTCCATCAGAGATGGAAGTCACAGTGAACTCCCTCCCAAGGCCGCGCAGTGAGGCCCAGCTTCTCCAGGTGAAGCTGAAGCGCCGCATTGTGTACAAAGGTTACCAGCATTTTTACACTGTCAACATGACAAATGTCTTGACAGCACTGAGGATACTGAAATGCATTCATCCAGAATACAAAACTGTATCTATAGATGAAAGCGCTCAGTTTGAAAGTCTCCAAGAAGAGGAAGACGAGGGGGTAGGAGAAGAGAACATCCCTGAGGCCGAGGCACAGCCAGAGAGCAGCAACACCCCCGCAAACAAAGAGCAACAGACACCCCAAGAAAGCAAAGTGGAGCTCAGGCCGGGCTTGACACTCGACACCTGTATGCAGCCTCTTGACATCGCGCAGGAAAAGCTGTCATATGGGGACGGCATATTTAGCGTTGCTCCTGCCCAAGGAAACAAGCCGGTCGGATTTTTTGCCGTGTCAAACCTGGAAGCCATGGCCTTTCCTGTTCAGTTCCCAACAGGACAGAACTCACTCGATGAGGCGAGAGAAATTAAGCTGTCACCAAGTTTGTATTTCAATGCGAGGTTATTCTCCGTTGACACTCGATTTGCCAAAGATCAAAGTTACCTTTTCTTTGCGCAGTTTGTGACAGAAACCCATCTGGCCACCAACAGCATGTCCATTCAGGCACGCAAGGGGAGAGCCCTCACTTTCCAACCGGATGCTTCAGGACAAAGATGAACTGGAGAAGCTCATCCAAAGAGAGGATGCCATGCGCTTCATGCAGCCCTTGAGAGGCACACCGGCCTTTTGGGAGGGTGCCCTTAGGGACCTCCATGCAATGACCAGGCAGTTGGGCAAGCCAACATTCTTCCTTACCTTTTCTGCTGCGGAAATGAGATGGCCTGAAGTAATCGATGTCGTCAAAGCGCAGCAAGGCGAACAAGGGGACTTTTCCCATCTCGACTGGAATGCCAAATGCGATGTTCTTCGCAGCAATCCAGTCACAGTGATGCGCCTTTTTGAGAAAAGGATGGATGCTCTCATGGCATTCATCCTGTCTCCTGCACAGCCCCTCGGTCCGGTAGTAGACCACTTCTATCGTGTAGAATTTCAAGCCAGAGGAAGTCCGCACGCTCACATGCTGCTCTGGATTAAGGGTGCGCCAGTCATCGAAGAACCTGACCCCAGATGTTGTCAAGAAGCTATTGACTTCATCGACAAGTACACAACTTGTAAAATACCCGACCCAATTGAGGACCCTGAACTGCACGACATTGTCACCAGCGTTCAGGCACATAGGAAAAAACACACAAAGTCATGTCAGAAAGGAAACGTTTCTTGCCGATTTGGGTACCCCAAACTGCCGATGGACGAAACCACCATCACATTTCCATTCCACACGGAGACTGAAGACGTCGCAACGGACAAGAGTGTGGAAGGCCAGCATGGGAAGCAGGCGGCCAAATCGGCTCGCCTCACCGAAAAACAAAGGGAGGCTAAAGAAAAGCTCAAACGCATCAGAGAGATGCTCATGGACGCGGATGTCCCGCAGGACTTGCCGGAGCTTCTCAAAAAAGCCAATATGACCATGGACAGCTACAAGGACAGCGTCACTAATCTGACCTCCGGAATGGTTGTCATGTTGAAGCGTGCTCCGACGGAAAGCTGGATCAATACTTACAACCCACATCTGCTGCGGGCATGGAACACCAACATGGACATTCAGTTTGTGCTCGATGACGTCGCTTGTCTCATGTACATGATGTTGTACATTTCCAAACCGGAGCACGAGATGTCCGAGTTCCTCACGTTTGTCGTCAAAGACTTGAAGACAAAGCCTCTTGTCGACAAAAAGGACGAGATGAGGAAAATAATGGCGGCGTATTCCAAGCACAGAGGTGAGCGCTCAAGAAGCGGTGGCGTGGACATGCAGTCTCCCTCTGAAGAAGTGCTCGCGCAGAATAGTTTTCATCCAGACTGCTGAGGCTGGCATGAAATTGAGTTTACCCATCAGTAGACTGAAGACCATGCATCCGGACGCAGACAACGTGTGGATGTCGGGTCTGCCAGACAAATATGTGGCAAGACCTAGAACGCCAATGTTTGAGTGGATGTGTCTTGCCGAATTCGCATCCGAATACCGGGTCGTCTATGGTCAGCAGATTGAGGGCAAGAATGTCATTCCCCTCTCACACGGCAAGGGATTCATCCAGAAGCGGATTGGAAAACATGCCATCATCAGATTCACTCACTTCTCAATCAAAAAGTATCGTTCGAAAAAATGAAAGAGCTTCGTGCGGTTCTCAACGCGTGGAGCACTTTTGCGCCGGAGGTAGAAGTTTTGGGGACGGAGCCTCCCCTCCTATTGGAAGCCGTACAAGATCAAACAAACCAACAGCAGACGTCCTGGCTGCAACAACAAAATTATACCCAGACATTCAGCAGGTGGCAGCATATCCCATGGTAGCTGTAGCCAACCCAGCTTATGGAATGCCAAATCCTGGTCAACCTGCTCATCCACAGACCTTGCTGCTCTATCGCCCATGGACCGAAGAAGAAAAAGTAGCCGCATGCGCATCAGTTCCTCCCATTGAAGATAACGTTGAAAAATGGGCAGCTGCAATTAGAGAACTACATGGATCCTATCACCTCAATGGCAATGAATTACTAAGCGTCCTACGTCTGACCGCAGGACATCGAGTCGGAAGATTCCAAGGAGCCTTTGCTCCAGCCAACCAACGAGGCCAAGTCTACCAACCAGGCCAAGAACTAGACAACGCCCTAAATACTCTTTTAGAAAGAGCCATCGCAGTGTTCAAGAAACCACCTGATTTAACTAAAGTCCGCCAATGCCGCCAAGAACCTGAAGAAAGCGCACAAAAATATGTGGACCGCCTCCAAGACGTACTGAAACTACATGGTGGCATCGAAGAAAGCACTGAGGCACAAAGCACATACCAAACATTACTGCGGGCAACATTCCTGGATGGACTAGTGGACGGTACAGTCAATTTTATCAAGAAACATTACCACACCTGGAGAACTGCCCCGGTGAAGCTTGGGCCTCACACGCTGAAGACCTAAAAAGACAAAAAGCGCAATCATCAGTCTTCAATGCCATGCACACATTTTTTCAACATGCCTCTCCTCCACCTTCTGGACCAATTTACTACCAAAACCAACCCAATCGGGGTAGAGGACGTGGACGCGGAAGAGGAAGAGGCCGACCAGCCACCAGACAGGATGTGTGCTACAATTGTGGCAAGTACGGCCACTTTGCCCGAGATTGCCGCTCCAAACAAAAAATTGAGACCCCAAAATCTGACCACTGGGATCCAACCGAATGACGCGAGCAGGAAAGGTCAAGTGATGAAAACCCTGATGACACCAGAACGATCGTCGAGGTGCTTGACCTGACAGTCCTGTTTAGCCAGATGTCCTCTATTGACCCAGCAGTAAGAAAACTAGGCTTAGGGCCATTTACTACAACATTGAAATTCATTGTGGATTCAGGAGCACAATCCTCCGTGATCACTGATCTACCAACAGGTGTCAAATTGTCAAAAAGCACAATAATGGTCATAGGAGTGGGAGGTAGACCAGCCATCCATTACTTTACCGAACCACTGACCATTATTGATGAAGACGGAACAGAATACCCAGATCAAACTTTCGTTTACGTGCCTCGTTGTCCTGAAAACCTCATCGGACGAGATTTGATAAAAGCCATGAGCCTTGTATTAATGGTTGAAGGCTCCAGCATGGTCGTGACAAAAAGAGGCCAAGAAACACCAATGCAGATGTTAGTACTAGAAGGAAAAGACAAACCACGCCCATTCTACAGTCTGGATCCGATCCAAAAAGGTCCAACATCAGTAACAAACAATCTGCAACAGATGCCAGAACAAATCCTACCAAATTCAAATTGGGTGCCCCAAACCACGTACCCACTTCACTCCACCATCTGCTTCGCCCCGAACAAAGAGGACAGAGACTTCTTTGATCAATGGTCCCGATTGACAACCATGCGGGCCCAAATAAAGGACCTAATTTGGGACGAACAGGCAGGATGGATGGCAGCCACAGTAATCTTTCCAGATTACATATATGCATTAACCACATATGAAGGCTTTGGCATTCCCTTCCACATTTCACTGGCAAAACCAACAGGCTGGAGATGGAAGGACATAGGATCAAAAATAAGAGATGAAACATGGTCCGAACAACGACTTCCGTGGACTCCATGTCAAGATGGAAGATTTAAACGCATCATGTCATCAGGAAACGTGGTCTGGAGGAAAAAACTAAACTGGGTGACAACATTTGTCCCCAGCACCCACCTAAGTACATGACATCCGGAGGAAACCACGATCCTGGCACTAAAAGACGCCATGGATCAAATACCACCTCAGCTGTGGTCAGCGTCAAAAACCGATGTGGGCCTAATGACCACAGCCACAGAAGTAACAATTGAACCAAGAACAAACTATCGCCCACGAATCAATCAATACCCACTCAAACCTGATGCCAAAGAAGGAATCACACCAGTAATCATGAACATGGTAAAAGCTGGAGTGCTCATAGAAGCCCCCAAGGTAACTTGTAACACTCCAATCTTTCCAGTAAAGAAAGCAGACACCACGACCTGGCGAATGGTCCACGACTTAAGAGCCGTAAATCAGGCAGTAAAACAGAGAGCCCCCTGCGTCCCCGACCCCCACACTCTACTCAATGCGCTGAAGCCACAACAGAAATGGTTCACAGTAATTGATCTAAGCAACGCCTTCTTTTCCATCCCATTGCACGAGTCTGCCCGTCATTGGTTTGGTTTCACCTTTAATCAAAAGAAGTACACCTATACGAGACTACCCCAAGGCTATGCAGAGAGCCCCACCATTTTCTCTCAAGAAATCAACAACTGTCTGAGCCTCCATGAACACAGTGAAACCACTCAAATCTTGATTTACGTAGATGACATTCTCATCGCCAGTCCAACCAAAGAAGAAAATCAAGAAGAAGCAGTGAAACTGTGTCAACACCTGGCAAAGACAGGAAACAAAGCCTCACTGACCAAACTACAGTGGACTCAGACCGAAGTAGTTTTCTTAGGTCACATCATATCGGCAGAAGGAAGAAAACTAACCTCTGATCGGAAACAAGCTATCCTTGATGCCCCCAAACCAAAGACCAAAAGACAGATGATGGCCTTCCTAGGCCTAGTGAACTTTTGCCGTCTATGGGTTCTGGACTTTGCCGAAATAACGCAACCACTGGTGGATTTAATTTACCAAGAAGACATCGCCCTGGCCGATCCCATCACATGGACGAAAATAGCTAATGAAAAGTTCAATCAGATAAAACAGACCATCACAAGCACAGGCCCCTTGGGCCTACCCGACTACAAGAAACTGTTTACCCAAACAGTGGACTGCAAAGACGGATTCATGACATCCGTCCTACTCCAACAACATGGTACACAAATGCGACCAGTGGCCTACTACTCAAAGAAACTTGATGCTGTCGCCAGAGCCCTGCCCCAGTGTGTCCAAGCAGTGTGTGCCGCAGCAATGGCTGTCCAAGCATCCGCCGAATTGGTGTTGTTCCATCCCACCACTCTACTAGTAACACACTCAGTATATGTTCTTTTGACTCAAACAAAGATGTCATTTCTCTCACCAGCTAGACATCTTGGCCTAACAGCTGTACTGTTGTCCCAACCCCATCTTACCATCAAGAGATGCAGCACTCTCAATCCTGCAAGTCTCCTCCCAGTGGAGACAGATGGGACACCACACAGTTGCACAGAAGCCACCGAGGAAATCTGCAAACCAAGAAGAGATTTGTTAGACACACCCTTACAAGAAGGAGAAGCAGTGTTTGTAGATGGTTCCTCAAGCAAAGATGAACTAGGCAACACCAACACAGGCTATGCAGTGGTCACACAACAAAAGACACTGAAGAGCGGACGATTAATAGGAAATCTGTCAGCACCAGCAGCAGAACTCATCGCGCTAACAGAAGCATGTAAATTATTCAAAGACAAAGCAGTAACAATTTGGACCGACAGCCAATATGCCCACTCGACATTGCACATCTTTGCCGCCATGTGGGCTCGACGAGGAATGAAAACATCAACAGGAAAACCTGTTCAACACGCCAAATTACTCACTGACCTTTTGGCCGCTGTACTGCTACCCTCCAAAATAGCAGTATGCAAATGCAAAGCTCACACCTCAGCAAAAGACGCCGTTTCTGTAGGAAATGCAAAAGCAGATTTGGCAGCCAAACAAGCAGGCCAAGACAAAACAAAGATCGTCATGCTCGCCAACCACAAAGAAACACAACAACACAACAACATTCCAAAACAAGTACTAATTGACATGCAAAACAACGCTCCAGACAAAGAAAAAACACTATGGAAAATGATGAACATTGAACTCACCCCAGAAGGCCTCTACCACAAAGAAGACCGACCAGTCATCCCCCGCAGTCTGTTCCACGCAGTAGCCACATTGAGTCATGGGAAGTCCCATGTCTCAACAGGAGGGATGATATCTATGGTAGAACAGACAATGACAATACCACAGGGCTTACAAACCTATTTTAAAACTTTTTGTAGGTCATGTATGGTGTGTTGTCGTCACAATGCTCAGGGAAACTTAAGACCACAGAGAGGGAAATGCCCAGTGGGCTCCTACCCATTTGAAGTTTTACACATGGACTTTATTGAACTACACAAAAGTGGTCAGCACAAGTACTGTTTAGTGTTAGTAGACTCACTAACTAAATGGGTTGAACTTGTTCCTTCAAAACATCCAAACGCCCTCACAGTAGCTAAAGCTATTTGTAAACACATAATACCAGAACATGGCATTCCACGAGTCTTGTGGAGTGATAACGGTAGCCATTTTGTAAATACCATTGTTGACAATATGGGCATTCACTTAGGGATCACCCTAAAAAATCATTGTGCATATCACCCACAGAGCGCAGGCTTAGTTGAACGGACCAACGGTACTATTAAACTAAGACTCAAAAAGACCATGGAAGAAACCAAAAAACCATGGCCTGAGTGTTTATCTCTAGTAAAAACTTACATGAGAATAACGCCAAACCCACAAGGGATCACGCCCTTTGAGGCAGTAACGGGCAGACCCTTTGTGCTCCCCTTATGGGAAAATCAGCCATGGTCAGACAAAACAGGAGAGGCAGATCCACTGACTAAATGGTTATGTGACTTGTTTAAAGAACGAACTGTGTCAAGAGCAAATGATCTGCCCTCTACTTCTCTTCCTCCTGCACAGGAAACGGTGACCCCGGGTGACCTGGTGTTGGTGAAGGTGATAAAAAGGAAAACATGGTCGAGCCCACGCTGGGACGGCCCATTCGTTGTTCTCCTGACCACACCCACCGCTCTCAAAATCGCTGAGAGAGAGACGTGGATCCACCAGAGTCACTGCAAAAAGGTCACCGAACTCAGATAAGGGATTACCCCCTGATTCTTGTCAAAAAGAAGAAGAACAAAGGAGAAGATGACCCTTTTTCAGACATTGTTTGGACTTTGATCATTATAATGTTTATCTTATTATGTGTTATTTGTTCCTGCTGTATTGTCCCAATGTCTAAGAGATTAGTCGCCCGTATGTTTGTGGCCCAGATGTGTCAATATAACTTACTACGCGTAGAGGATTATGTTGACACTGTGGAGACCGACACAAAAGTGTGACCCTCATCTTATTGTGTTTTCCTAACCTCAAATTCAGTTCCATTCTCAGACCAAGAGGTTCTCGTCACCGTGCGGTGGGGGAGTTATGGAATTTTTTCCCTTTGAGTTAAGGGTTTTCGCCATTTCCTGAGAATGGTTCAAATGTTGTGAATCTATTAATGAAGTAATACTGAGAAAACTCAATTGTTTTAGTATTTACTGATGTCCTTTTAAATCCACAACAGGAGGGAATGTGAAGTTGCTTAAAACAGTAGTCTTAACATTATGTGTATTTTAAAGAATATCCTGTATATATTTTTATGTTGTTATATTATCAACTGTCGTTTAGAGGCGCTGCTCAACTTTCTCTAATGTTTTGTATTTTTCTATGACGTATGAAAACAGAAACTTAACCATGTTTTATATGAAACGAAACTTAACTGTAATAAAAGCGACGAGGTGGCCGGGGGAGGGGAGAGAGTCGGAAGGAGCCGAGCGTGAGTTAAGGTCTTGCGTCTCCTCTCCTCTCCCAGCCGCGGTTGCAATAAAACAAAGCAACAGCTTCTGCCTCCTTTTTCCTTGGTGCACGGTCAGTAACTAAGGGGATCTGTAATATCAGACCCAACATATATACATATATATATACACACACATGGGTATGTACACAACATTGCACCATATATATATATATATCTTATTGCACTGGGTTAATGTCGGTTGTTAAGCAGTTTGATGGATGTCGGCAGGGATGAGTTTTTGTAGCGGTTTAGCCTGGTTTTGGGGGCCCTGAATCTCCTGCCGGAAGGCAGTAGCTAGAACTCATGATGCAGAATGTGAGTCGGGTCATTAACAATTTTCTGTGCCAGTCCGGTGACGGACCGCTCATAAAGCATCTGTAGGGAAGGAAGATTCCTGACCCCCATGATCTTCATTGCAGTCCGCACCAGACCGGCAATCTCTGACCTTGACTGCACAGTCAGGTTTGCCGTACCAGGCCGCAATGCCGTATCTGATGATACTTTCCAATGCAGCCCGGTAGAACAACAGCATGATCCTCTGCTCCACTCCATAGACCCTAAGTCTGCGTAGGAAGTAAAGACGCTGTTGGAGTTTGGAGCAGAGACTTCCAACATGTACCCTCCAGCTGAGTGTGTTGTCGATGTGGACCCCCAGATACCTGTATGAACCCACCTGGCTGATGTGATTGTTTTTAATGACGACTGGCCTGTGGTCACCAACAGTTTTTGGATCAAATATCACCTCCTCTGTCTTCCCCACATTGAGCACAAGATGATTCTGGTCACACCACTGGACAAATTTCTCTATTTCTGAGAAATAGTCCAGTGGGCTACCGCCAGCCTGCAGCAAGCTGACGATAGCTGTGTCATCAGAGAACTTAATAATAAAGTTCTCTGGGTGTGATGTTACACAATCATTTGTGTACAGCGTGAAGAGGACCGGGGAGCTGACGCAGCCCTGTGGGGCGCCTGTGTTTATCAATCTGGGTTCCGAGAGGGAGCTGTTGACCCTGACTTGCTGTGTGCGCTGTGTCAGGAAGGAGTGATACCACCTCGAGATGTACGGGTTCACATTCATCTCCTTCAGTTTCCCCAAAAGCAGGTGCGGCTGCATTGTGTTGAACGCTGAGCTAAAGTCAACGAACAACACATGTGCATAAGCTTTGCTGACCAGATGTGTGATGCTGTTGATAGCATCGTCAGTGCCGCGACCCCGCTTGTAGGCAAACTGAAGGGAGTCTAAGTGTGCATCCACCTCCCCCCTGAGCTGAGTCACCATCAGCCTCTCGAAACACTTCATGACAATGGAAGTTAGAGCCACAGGCCTGAAGTCATTATTGACCACAGGACATTGTTTTTTAGGAACCGGGGTGATTACTGATTTTTTTCCAGAGACTGGGAATGGAGTGTGAGTCCACAGATCTCTGGAAGATGGGCTGCCATGCCACTGTGAGCTCCTCTGCACAGGATTTTAGCAGAAGGGCAGATATCCCATCTGGTCCTGAGGCCTTTTTTGTGCAGACAGACCTAAAAGCAGATTGGACATCATGGGGATGAATGACCAGCCTCGAGTCCTGCTCATTCACTGAAATGGACCTCAGGTGTAAAAGTTTTGGGTAGCTGATAATACTGGTTCAAAAAAAAAAAAAAGATTTCCAAGCCCTTGATCATGTAACTCGGTACAGTGGTGTTGTGGCTCATTGTGTGAATATTAATATTTGTTCTTCTTCCTTGAATGTTGAGTTTCCCTTTTAATCTTTCGGAGCAGAAAGTATCGATGCTCCCTGGATCGAGGAATGCATATGTTTGAACCACTTTGTTTCCTTATGTAGATTTGACATTGACAGGTAAGATTGACAGAATACCATTGCCACCCCCTTGTATGACCACATACAAGTGAAGTGCTGGTGCTGCTTGCACACTTAGATCTGTATTTGTTTGATGTGCCAGTGTTGCAGGTCTTTGCAGAGAAAGAGATGCTGCTTGAGCGCTGTCATTCACGCTATATTGCCATGCTTGTGATGCAGATGTTTGATGTGCCTGTGTCCTGCCAGTTGGTTCCATCTTTGGCACAGTTGGTTCAATTTGTTGCACAATTGGTTCCGTCTTCGGCACAGTCGGTTTCCCTTGTGGTGCAATGTACAGCACTGTATGAGCTTTGGACTTCATGTAAGATGACATTCCATCTGAACGTTTACTATGTTTACTTGCAGCACTCTTACAAGGAGAGTTATTTAACGCTGACAATTTTGCAGCAGCTGTTCTTCCTGTTTCCTTCTTATTTTTTCCGCTTGTTCTTCCAAAGCATGCTTTTTCTTGAGTGCAGCAGCACGTGCCATAATCATAGCTTGTTCTACTGCCATTTTAAGCCGTAAAGATGCCATGGTGGACCCACTGTCCTTTGAGGAGGTGTTGGACATGACATTGGAAACGCTGTTGTAGGGCTCCACTTGAACTTCCTCAGTCTGAGGTCTATCATTCAACTCAATTTGAGGCTCTATTTTTGGATTGTTATTCTCAAATCCTTCATTTGATCATAACCTTCATTGTGACTCAACCATTCATTCACCTCGGAAACAAATTCATTGACAGGGAATCTTTTTACCTTAAACCATATTTCATGTTTTTCACACTCGTCAGGTGGCATAATTTTCAATAAAGCTTCATGATACGAAACTGCTTCATCACATAGTTTAGTGTATTTGTCAAAAGCATTTTTCACCTCTTTAACAAAACCTTTATCACCCATCAAATTAACAATTGTCTCTTTCAGACTTGCTGCCCTTTGTAATTTGTTTTTTCTTTCTTTTTGCAGTGTTTCTATTTTTGCCAAAAAAGCCTTTTCAGTCATTTTAACAGGTCGTCTTATTGAAGAGGGGCCACCCTCCTTTTCTCCTAAATCAACCACATTTATAGTCTCAGTTAAGAGTTCAGCCCTCGTGATGTCCTCTTCCCTGCCCATAGTTTATGCAGACTAGCAGCCAGTCAGTCAATTGCGTACGCCCGTAACCTTCCGCAGAACAAAAGGCGTTCGGTTCCGTTTCAGTCGCTCAACACCAATGCATTGGATTTTTTAAGCACAAAGTTGTGTGCACACTTTTACCGGTAACGTTACCATAATGGCCATTTGTGTAGCCCTAAACATACCTCGTTGGCCGGCATACACGTGTCCCATTGTTCCAGTTCCTCCAGCAGACGTCCAAACAGCAAGCAACATCCAACGTAGTCCTCATGGTGACAGGAAAAAGAGTTCGATCAGTGTTGTCCTCCACCCACGCTGTCCTCACTGTATGGTCGTTCACTTGCCGTCCTCACGATGATCCTCCGCCCGCGCTGGAGGTCCTGGACCATTCTCCAGCTCACCGAAGGCGGGGCCTTCTTTACAGGGAAAATAGGTGTGTTACAGGGAGAGTCCGGACATTCAATTATTACCCCCGCGTCCATCAAGGATTTAATTACTGGTTTAATTCCCTCCATCGCATCAGTTTTTAATGGATACTGTCTCAAACAAGTCCGATACTCGGTTTTTGGTCTAATTTGCACTGGATGTGGAGATTTAATAAACCTTACATCTGCTGGCCCTGTTGACCACAAACATTGTGTGACCACCTCTAAAAGCACGTCTTCATCCTCCGTTAGGAGATATAAGTCGGCAACTTGTCAAATTTGTTGGAGGTGGCATCCCGCACTCACTTGCACTTTCCAAAAAAGTGGCACCCTTGTCATTTGCATAGATTCGCTAAACTCCGTGCCAGGATTCTTTACATCGGGTTGCCAGTCTTTAGCAATTTGGCCCATTTTAACGAAACCTCCCATTGTTTTCCACTGTTGATTATATGGCTTAAACAATAACACATGCAGGCACGTAATGTTTTTACAAAAATATTTTAAAGAGGGTGGGAGACTAACTCCCGCTGCAGCCATGCTTGAATTATCAGTATACAGATATTCAAGAATTATCTATTCAGGCATAAGACGGTCAAGTTCAAATTCATAATCTAAATCTGGCCCCGGAGTACTTTTATACCACATAGTCACATGGAGAGAGCTTTCGTCCATTTTACTTTGTTTTTAGTTACAAAATAATTGGCTTGTTCAAGCAGAGCACTTCCAACATCACGTGGTGGTTTATTTAGAATATCTAATGAATAATAAAAATGTGTCTCTCCGAAACTCTCGACTACACACAAATCCATTCGTTTTACAACAATGTTCCCTTCGGGAGTCAGAATCAAAACTAGTCCCAATCTACATAAACCATCCCTTCCCAACAAATTAACAGGACAATCGGGTACGACTAAAATTGGTATTTTACATGAGCCTCCTAGAGGATCCCTCATCCAAACTGGGCTAGTTTCAGACACCGCAGAGAGTTGTCCCTGTGCAGTTCTAACAAACACCCGATTGTTAGACAGTTTTAAACCAGGAATGGGTTCTCTACAGGCAGTTTTACACACCCCTGTGTCGCAAAGGAAAGTAACTTGTTTACCATTTACAATAAGTTGTATCTCGAGCTTTGTTATATCAAACGTCAATATCTCTTGTATATTCAGTTTAACGTCTTTGTCTGTACACAGCGTGTACCTTGCATGTATCTTGTTGGGAAACTGACTCGGCTAGTCATGCGTTTGTACCATAATCGGAGGAGGCCCGTAGAGTATTTTTATTATTTGAGTAGTCTCGTGCTTTAGTATTAGTATCTGAGTATCTACGCGACGTGGAGTAAAAATGTGGACAGTCACGTGAGATGTGTCCTGCCTCTCCACAGCACCAGCAAGTGATGCCTTTATGGGTTACAGAGAAACCGAGCCCTCTACTTGCATAACCTCCTCTTTCTCTGTCTCGACCACGGCCTCGATTAAACCCTCGGCCCTTACCTTGAAAACAAATTTGTGTTCCCCCATATCCACGACAAATGTATCTGCCTTTTTCTTTTTAGACTGTAGAACCCGTCCAGCATGCAATGCCTGATTTATATATTGTTCCAGTGACCCAGTGGCCTTATCCACCCAATGTTTATCAATCCACTGACGAATGGTGTGGTGGGAATATGCGTGAAGTGCATTTTTTAATTGTTCCTCTGCCACTGTTTGCCTTAAAACATGCAGTCATTCTAACCTTGCAATCTTCAAATAGTTCATTTTCCTTTTGTGTCGCCCTCCCAATAGCCATATAATTAGCTCTTTGTTTGAATTTTTCCTTTGTACGTTCCATCAACCCATAAACTTCATTTCAGAGTTCAACACCGTCATGTTCTAAAATATCACGGCCACGTTTGGGTTCCCAGCTGCCCTTAATGCTATGCCAGTCACCTTTTAAAGCTGTCATCTAGACTTGCTGAACTTCCACACCATTTAGGTGGTACGACTTTCTTATGTCTTCCATTTGTTGTAAAAATTCAATAACATCAGTTTTATGAGATGTAACGCCTTCTACGGACTTTTTTTTACATCTTCCTGTGTCCAAGTTCTGTGGACCAAAATAGTAGGAGATTTGTCATTAATATTAGGATTTGCTACCTCGATCATAGGAAAGGCATCTTCTACCTGCTCCTCAGGTGAGGAAAGGTTTCCTCTGATGGGAGATAAAACATTATTTCCCCAATTTTTTGAAAACAAAACCCTTTTTAGGCTTTCTCCTGCCCTTGTTTCCATTTTGCGGCTCTCATATTGAGGTGGAGGTGAGGGTGTAGGAGAGGGAGAAGACTCGGGTAGCGGCGGATATAACGATATTTCAATAGGCTTAGGAGAGGGTGAAGTATCGGGAAGCAATATTTGACTTTTAGTAGGGGTATCCAGGGACTGCGCTCCCAATTTTGTATTTGGTCGAACCCCCGCAACCTGTGTTTCGTAATCTTCACTTCTATAAAACATAACTATTCCCCCTTCCTCGGGCTCTTCCCCTTCTGTCGATTCTTTTTGTATTGTCACTTCTTCTCTTTTCCGCAATTACCATCCAAAATTCAGTATCCTCAAGCCCATCTTTAGCCATTTTCTTTCCATTGTTTTTTCATTTTATTCTTATTTTATCCTGCAGGTTTACGATCTTTTTTTTTTCTTCTTTTTTTTTCTGGAGAGCTCAGTATTGATCATTCGGTAATTTTACTGATTTGACATGTCATCATCATTGCTCTCCCTTTTTTAAATTTTTTTTTAATATATTTTTTTGTATTATTATTATTTTTTTGTATGTGGGTGAATATGCGTATGTGCGTGCGTGCGTGCATTCATTAGTTCACCTAAAACCTATAAAAAAAATAAAAATCCCATACCGTTTCCCTAAACCAAACACTTCCAGCCAGAGTCGTGAGGCCGTCAGGAAACCCGAGAAAGGACCAAAGAAAAGAAAGGAAAGTGAAATCCAGCACCGACCAGACACCACACACCAGGCCACCAACCAGAGTCCTTCACCAACCCCAGAGACATCTAAATTTCAACAAATCATGGAGACCTCAAGAGACCAAAGGAGAGACTGAGGAAAGGAAGGAAGGACAGACGAAGCGGAGTGAGATCCACAGACATCAGCCTCCACCGATTCAATGACCTGAGGAAGATTGTGTCTGAGTTTCGATAGATGCTGGTGTGGTGGATCTGGCATGCATGAAAATCTCCACCAAAGAGGGGAGCCGTCGACCCCCGCCAGGCGAGAGCAAGCGCAACACCTCAGGGGCCCCCAGGCCGCGGCAGCACCGAAGGACGAGCGGCACCCCCGAGCCCCAGGCCCAGCGGGGAAAGGCCCCGGTCGTCACTCCAGCGTAAATAGTTAGAGTTAACCCTGTTACTGAGTTCGCCAGCTCGCCGACTGGCGAACTCTACCCTTAAACCTAGTACAAGTGTGTGCGTGTGGTGCATTAAAATTGGGAGCAGGTGAACCGGAGAAGAGGGAAATGATATCCCCATGCTCAGATCCACCCGCCTCCCAGGCATGTCAGTGAGTGTATGTGGTGCAATAAAAAAAAATAAAAAATAAATGGGGGGGGGGGGGGCACGGACAGGGGACCGCAGCACTGCTCTATACTGCGGTCTGCCCCAACCAATGCCCTCCCCCCCACACACACACACACACAGTTGTGTGGTGCATTAAAATTGGAGGGGAGTTGTAGGGCGAAGACGGTGTTTCCACCCTACCCCACCCCTCCCAAAGTGTGTTATGTGCCCTATATCTCTATAAAAGTGTATTGTGCAAAACTAGTGCAGTGAGTTAAGAGGAGCGACCAGCTGGGCCCCCCCACCAACCGGGCGGGGGCGGGAGGCGCACCGGCCCACCAAACCCCCATCCACCCCACCGGTGGAATTCTTATTTTATTCTGCAGGTTTACTATCTTTTGTGTGTTAAGCTGGCCAGCGAAGTCGTATTTTGTTACCCATAGATTGAGGTATTTTATTTTCGAGGGACATTGGCTTTCCACAAATTTACAATCTTTACATGTAAATTTTTCTCTGAGGTAATTCTCAAGCTTCTACCACAAGTGGCGGAGAATTCTTGCCTCTGCTTCCTCAGACAGCTGTCAGAAAAGTAGCCTGTTCCAATAAGGTAGTGAACCTCCACTCTTGCACAGACACTCAGTTGTTTTATACGGAGTTTAAACACGTGTAGGACACCGTTGCCCTTTATCTCAGTTTTATAGACTTACTCTCTCTCGTTACTTGATAGGGACTAGTATTGTCAAGATTTTCAAACACGGCATAGACTTCACTGTCTATCCTTTTAGTCGTAGAGGAGTCCGCCCTGCTAACAGTTTTATAGACTACTCTGTCTTTGCGGAATTTAACTACGTAACCCCCCCCCCATTTAAATGTTTTTTTTTTTAAATACAATTTAATTCGAGCGCATTTCACCCATTCATAAATATATGAGAGTGAAATACTCACCAGCCGTGTCTTTGCCCCTTTGGATTTGCGTCAACCCTCAGCCTCCAGTCGACCCCGCCTCCGGGAGCTTCAGGTATCTTGCAATCCAGGCTCGAGGACCAATTAAATGTCAGGTTCATCCGTAGACATTTGTAGAAATTACCGCTCAACAAAAGGAAGCAAAGACACAAAAGGTTTTGTTGTCAGCAAACGAACGAGGAACCGAGACACAATCATACCCCCTGTCCTCCCGTTCTCCTTTTTTTTTTTTATTGAACACAGCAACAGTGTGACTAATCAAAAACAGGTGTTTACATCAATCATATGTATTCTAAGGCAAGACATTTATGCTTAGTCATTTGTTTTGCCCAGTTATCAACCCTCGGCAGCCGTCGTCGTGCGTCTGCCGTGTACCAGTCGTGGATCTGATAAGCGTTTCCTGGGCCTCAACTGCGTTCGTCCAAGGCGATCTTCATCCCACACTTCACTGCAAACAACTCTTCACTGCAGACTTTCTGAATATGTTTGGCAAAAGGCACAATGCACAAATTCCCACAACAAACAGCAGAAATACGTTTTAGCAAATGTATAATAAATATATATAATTTTCCTAACACAACTCATCATCCCACTGATTAAGTAGTCTCAGGCCAGAGCAAATGGGCACCACTGCTCCCCCAAGTGGTGGCAGGTTTAACAAATAAACAAGTTAACAGAAATGGCTCTTACACATGCTTTGGTTAAACCACGCCTATTTCCGCTTTATGCCACAGCTCTTCGAATACAGATAATTTAGTTGGTCACACAGATACAGAGATAGTGCTGTACTCGCTCATCCCTAATGCCAAGTTACAATCATTGCACCCATTGCACCCCATTAAGGAGTCCTCAAATATGGACCTTAAAACTTCAATGTTGGGTTTGTCAGGCCATGTTACTTTTAAACATGTCTCTTGTTTACAGATACAACTAAGACATAAAAAGTGGATGCTAATCTGTGTTTATTAATCTTTTCTCCAAAAAGAATCGATAAGAGAATCTAATCATTAAGCAGAATCGAAAACGGAATCGGATTCGTAAAAATCTTATTAATTCCCATCCCTCTTTGTGTGTGTGTGAATATTCATTTTTTGAAGGAATCTTACTCCGATGCTAATTTTCCGTTAGCATTTGATTGGGATTCACCAGTGACTTTAGCCTTAGCGCTGGTAATTTGATATGAAATGCACTATGTTCAGTTCATGTTCGACCAAAATATTAACGAGTTCATGAACTTTTGTTCATTGAACCCAGTCAGGTACAACACTGGGCACAACAGGAAAAAAGGGTAGGGCATTTTATTTATTTATTTATTTTTGCCCGCCTCCCCTGTGGCATATACCCCTTTTATTTTTGAGCTATAATTTGCAGTGGTAGTCTTAACTGCATCATACTGAGAGCTGTTTCAAATGCAGTATGTTTAAATCTAATTTATATAAATGGGAGTCCAAATATTAGCTACATTCTTCAGTATATTGTAGGGTATATTCATTTGTCTGCAGACTGCATTCATAATAAACAGAATATCTCTGAAAGAGGTCATCAAAACTGAGAAACAAATGTGCATATTTTTTAAAAGTTAGGCTTGATTTATTTATTTAGTTGTACAGCTTTTGTATGAAATTTTAGAAGTTTTTGTAAATGACTACTTGGTATATGCCGCATATTATTTTGCCTGCATGTGTAGTGTTGTAAACATATGATTAGAATTAAAAGTAACACTGCCATAGTGCAAACACATCATGGAGACACGGCAGACCTGAAGGGGAGATGTCCAAAAGTGTCTACATCTGTGCTGTACCGTATGCAAGCTTAGGAGTGCGTCCACTTCTGTTCAAATGTCAGAAAGAACGGAAAACCCCAGGGCTATTTAAGACAACAAACATTGCAAGTGAGAGTCATCACCTCACCTCTGAATGTGTTTGTTTCACGGTGCAAAGGATGCTGAAGCCAGGTCAAATTAGTGTATTTTTTGCTTTGGTGACAATAGCCTAAAGGCAGTGGAATGGGACTTCATGCATAAAGGATTATTACTGAGATTTGTTTAAAGAAGTTTGTGTTTCTTTGGCAGACATTTCTTAAGAGCTCTGTGCTGAGGGCAAAAATGTGTTGTCTTCCATTTGTACAGTTAAAAAAAAAAGATTTCACTAACAATACATAATCAATAAATACCAATGTTTAATTTAGAAGTGGTACTCTTCATTACTGCTCTGAAGTCGTGATCAAGTTCTGAATGTCTTGATTCTGTAATAAAAAACATGGTTTAGTGTCTAGTTGTAAAAATGGTGTAGTTTACCTTCTTTCTAAGTAAACATAGGTATTGGCTGCAAATGGATAGTACCTCGTATCGTTTTTGGAGCTCTCCCCACACCTTTTACAGCAGCCACAAAGGGACTGTCATTGTCAGTGGTCAAATAGTGTGCCTCCAATTTTGTAAGGATGGGGATGATTTGGCTGCATTTGGGGGATCAGTCACTTGACACACCGAGGGCTGAAGTGTACAACTTTCATGCATTGGATGAATTTCTCTGCCTTCTCGAAGTCAGTCTCTGTGGGCCTCTATAGTCTGTGGAAAATAAGCAAGAATAATGACATAAAGTGAATGAAAATAAGAACAAATGTTAAATTGATATTAGTGACCCTTTACTCTATCACCTCACCTGTCCTTCTCCATTGGCCTCCTTATCCATAGATCGTGGCAAGATGCCTGGATTGTGGGGAACTGCTCCATAAACTGCACCACCATGAGGTAGAGAGAATTCCAGTGAATCCTCACGTCCAGGATAACATTGTGCTCTGGCAAATCTAAAGCACAGACATTTGAATTACAATAAACAACTGCTTATTTTTAAATGTATTACTTTTAAAGATGTATTTATAATTACATGCTACTTACTGAGCAGTCGCTGCTTCTCTCTCACAACAGTTTTGCTCAGAGTGGAGCATTTCAGCCACACCACCACTGTTGAGATCTTTGCACACCACTTGGCCACATCTTGGATGCCATACACCTGTGCTGCCAGGTTTATAATCTGGGCAAAGCATCCGACTTTCAACAATTTCAAGGTTGTCAGGGCAACATCCATTTTGCTTGCATCGTCTACTGTGGCAGCTATGACTTTTCCTGTCAACTTGAAACCCTCCAGAATACTGTGTATTTCTTCTGCCACCACTGGTCTGGGCCCAATAAACAACTTCAGTGTTTAGCACTTTCTGGTGGATGCTGCCCTTGTGAATGTAATGGGCGGTCACTGTTAAATAGTGGTCCTGTGCCATGCTAGTCCATCCATCGCAAGTAATTGCAACTTTGCTGACCTGTGCCAGCTACTAGATGATATTCTGTTCAACAACATTATACCATGCTGATATAAAGGTGTTAGATAGGTAATCCCTGGATGGTGGTTGATGTTTAGGATTCAAGGCAGTGGTCATCTTCTTTTATAAAAAATATATGATATTTATGTATATTAGACTTGTACACATACCATGTTCATGGTACAGAGGTGTGGCCTACAGCATGTATCAAGGAAATACATTTTAATATCATTCATAGCCCACATTTTAGTGTAGCAAAGAGTTTTGAAAAAAATATATTTAAGCAACTATCTAAATACCTTGTGAACATAATTTACATTCTTCTCATCAATCTGGTTTTAGACCGAATTATTCTACCACCACTGCTCTTCTAAAATTTACCAATGACTTACAGTCAGCGTATGATTACAATATGCCTCACTGGTGCTATATTTATTGATCTAGCTAAAGCATTTGATATGGTTGATTATTATCTCATATTAGATCGGTCTATCCCTAGCTAGTGTAAATGCAAGTCTGAAGTGCAGAATATCTATCTATCTATCTATCTATCTATCTATCTATCTATCTATCTATCTATCTATCTATCTATCTATCTATTGTTGAGGTTCTTCTGCTGAGATTTAGTTATAACTGTTTTGATTTAGTTATAACTGTTTAGATGTGAAGTTGCTTAAAACAGTAGTCTTAACATTATGTGTATTTTAAAGAAACTTAACTGTAATAAAAGCGACGAGGTGGCCGGGGGAGGAGAGAGAGTCGGAAGGAGCCGAGCGTGAGTTAAGGTCTTGCGTCTCCTCTCCTCTCCCAGCCGCGGTTGCAATAAAACAAAGCAACAGCTTCTGCCTCCTTTTTCCTTGGTGCACGGTCAGTAACTAAGGGGATCTGTAATATCAGACCCAACATTTAATTGGTGCCGAAACCTGGGACCTGCATCTGGACGGACGACCGCCGCCGAACCGAGGACACCGAGAATCTGTTGACAGCGTCTCCCCTTGCGTGACGGGTCTCGTCGCTCCGGCCACGGCCGTTCGCCCGGACACCGGGTCCTGCGAACCAGACCGGCACCGAGGACTAACAGGTATTATGCTGTTTAATTATCACGATTTACACAGAAGTTTGAAAATGAACACTAAATATACTGAAGAAGTAAGAGAAAAATAGAAAAGTGGGGAGTAAAAGAAAAGCGCTTGGGCGTTGGCCCGTGAAGAAGAGAAAAAAACCCATGGTATATATGATCCGGGCATCAAAGGGATCACGGTTTTATTAGATGAGATCCAAAATACTTTTATTGACTAGTTTTTAACTTGTTAAAAAAAAGTGTCGTTTTCGGGTGCCCGGGTAGAGGAAATTAAACGTTGCCGTAAATACGTAATAATTTACACCTCCCCACTCATTGTTTACCAAAATATCTGTGTTCAAAATATAACTAAGATTTATCAGGTCAGAACAGAACTGACTGCGATTAAAAATAATCGCCTAAAACACAAATCATGGTTTTAAATTAGAAAGTGGTGCACCACAGAAAAGACTAAGTGTGTGTGTTTGTGTGTGAGTTTTTGTGTGTGTGTGCTTGTGTGTGTGTGTGTGTGTGTGTGTGTGTGTGTGGGTGTGTACTTTATGTGTGTTTATGAGATAAGGTTAGAAGGGAGTAACTGCTGCCCGCTCGGGAGTAGAAACAATGGGCCAGTCATTGAGAAAAGAAATAGAACAACACCAGGATATTAAATTTATTGCAAGCTTTGTTGCTAATGCGTGCAAGAATCTGGAATCCTGGGTGACCAAGTATGATTTTAACCCGTCTTTGAGAGATGTCAGGAACAAAGAGGAAGTTAAGAAAAGTTTAGTGGAGAAAAGAGCAAAGAAGATTAAAAAGGGAAAGAATGTAGAAAAATTGGAAGCACAACTACGTGCTGTTGAAGTGTGGATAAAACAGTGTAAAATGAGGGCAGAAAGCATTTTGGAAAGTGAAGAAAGAAAAAAGGAAAAGACAGAAAGAAAAATGTACCAGATGAAGATAAGACCAACGGAAGAAACCGGCGCCAGACGAAGAGACAACGGAAATGCACCGGCTGAAGTGCGACAGCAAAATGATCCAGAAGAGGAAGTAAACGTCAACCAACAGCGGGAACCGCCTACCCCGTCTACCTCCTCCCCAAATTCCACCTCCACGAGTTTTGGGGACGGAGCCTCCCCTCCTATTGGAAGCCGTACAAGATCAAACAAACCAACAGCAGACGTCCTGGCTGCAACAACAAAATTATACCCAGACATTCAGCAGGTGGCAGCATATCCCATGGTAGCTGTAGCCAACCCAGCTTATGGAATGCCAAATCCTGGTCAACCTGCTCATCCACAGACCTTGCTGCTCTATCGCCCATGGACCGAAGAAGAAAAAGTAGCCGCATGCGCATCAGTTCCTCCCATTGAAGATAACGTTGAAAAATGGGCAGCTGCAATTAGAGAACTACATGGATCCTATCACCTCAATGGCAATGAATTACTAAGCGTCCTACGTCTGACCGCAGGACATCGAGTCGGAAGATTCCAAGGAGCCTTTGCTCCAGCCAACCAACGAGGCCAGGTCTACCAACCAGGCCAAGAACTAGACAACGCCCTAAATACTCTTTTAGAAAGAGCCATCGCAGTGTTCAAGAAACCACCTGATTTAACTAAAGTCCGCCAATGCCGCCAAGAACCTGAAGAAAGCGCACAAAAATATGTGGACCGCCTCCAAGACGTACTGAAACTACATGGTGGCATCGAAGAAAGCACTGAGGCACAAAGCACATACCAAACATTACTGCGGGCAACATTCCTGGATGGACTAGTGGACGGTACAGTCAATTTTATCAAGAAACATTACCACACCTGGAGAACTGCCCCGGTGAATGATCTCGTAGCTTGGGCCTCACACGCTGAAGACCTAAAAAGACAAAAAGCGCAATCATCAGTCTTCAATGCCATGCACACATTTTTTCAACATGCCTCTCCTCCACCTTCTGGACCAATTTACTACCAAAACCAACCCAATCGGGGTAGAGGACGTGGACGCGGAAGAGGAAGAGGCCGACCAGCCACCAGACAGGATGTGTGCTACAATTGTGGCAAGTACGGCCACTTCGCCCGAGATTGCCGCTCCAAACAAAAAATTGAGACCCCAAGATCTGACCACTGGGATCCAACCGAATGACGCGAGCAGGAAAGGTCAAGTGATGAAAACCCTGATGACACCAGAACGATCGTCGAGGTGCTTGACCTGACAGTCCTGTTTAGCCAGATGTCCTCTATTGACCCGGCAGTAAGAAAACTAGGCT
The DNA here is from genome assembly GCF_051991255.1 of Vanacampus margaritifer. Lineage (NCBI taxonomy): Eukaryota > Metazoa > Chordata > Actinopteri > Syngnathiformes > Syngnathidae > Vanacampus > Vanacampus margaritifer. Next base: position 3,145,304 of record NC_135441.1, on the reverse strand, counting down.
TAGGGCCATTTACTACAACATTGAAATTCATTGTGGATTCAGGAGCACAATCCTCCGTGATCACTGATCTACCAACAGGTGTCAAATTGTCAAAAAGCACAATAATGGTCATAGGAGTGGGAGGTAGACCAGCCATCCATTACTTTACCGAACCACTGACCATTATTGATGAAGACGGAACAGAATACCCAGATCAAACTTTCGTTTACGTGCCTCGTTGTCCTGAAAACCTCATCGGACGAGATTTGATAAAAGCCATGAGCCTTGTATTAATGGTCGAAGGCTCCAGCATGGTCGTGACAAAAAGAGGACAAGAAACACCAATGCAGATGTTAGTACTAGAAGGAAAAGACAAACCACGCCCATTCTACAGTCTGGATCCGATCCAAAAAGGTCCAACATCAGTAACAAACAATCTGCAACAGATGCCAGAACAAATCCTACCAAATTCAAATTGGGTGCCCCAAACCACGTACCCACTTCACTCCACCATCCGCTTCGCCCCGAACGAAGAGGACAGAGACTTCTTTGATCAATGGTCCCGATTGACAACCATGCGGGCCCAAATAAAGGACCTAATTTGGGACGAACAGGCAGGATGGATGGCAGCCACAGTAATCTTTCCAGATTACATATATGCATTAACCACATATGAAGGCTTTGGCATTCCCTTCCACATTTCACTGGCAAAACCAACAGGCTGGAGATGGAAGGACATAGGATCAAAAATAAGAGATGTAACATGGTCCGAACAACGACTTCCGTGGACTCCATGTCAAGATGGAAGATTTAAACGCATCATGTCATCAGGAAACGTGGTCTGGAGGAAAAAACTAAACTGGGTGACAACATTTGTCCCCAGCACCCACCTAAGTACATGACATCCGGAGGAAACCACGATCCTGGCACTAAAAGACGCCATGGATCAAATACCACCTCAGCTGTGGTCAGCGTCAAAAACCGATGTGGGCCTAATGACCACAGCCACAGAAGTAACAATTGAACCAAGAACAAAATATCGCCCACGAATCAATCAATACCCACTCAAACCTGATGCCAAAGAAGGAATCACACCAGTAATCATGAACATGGTAAAAGCTGGAGTGCTCATAGAAGCCCCCAAGGTAACTTGTAACACTCCAATCTTTCCAGTAAAGAAAGCAGACACCACGACCTGGCGAATGGTCCACGACTTAAGAGCCGTAAATCAGGCAGTAAAACAGAGAGCCCCCTGCGTCCCCGACCCCCACACTCTACTCAATGCGCTGAAGCCAGAACAGAAATGGTTCACAGTAATTGATCTAAGCAACGCCTTCTTTTCCATCCCATTGCACGAGTCCGCCCGTCATTGGTTTGGTTTCACCTTTAATCAAAAGAAGTACACCTATACAAGACTACCCCAAGGCTATGCAGAGAGCCCCACCATTTTCTCTCAAGAAATCAACAACTGTCTGAGCCTCCATGAACACAGTGAAACCACTCCAATCTTGATTTACGTAGATGACATTCTCATCGCCAGTCCAACCAAAGAAGAAAATCAAGAAGAAGCAGTGAAACTGTGTCAACACCTGGCAAAGACAGGAAACAAAGCCTCACTGACCAAACTACAGTGGACTCAGACCGAAGTAGTTTTCTTAGGTCACATCATATCGGCAGAAGGAAGAAAACTAACCTCTGATCGGAAACAAGCTATCCTTGATGCCCCCAAACCAAAGACCAAAAGACAGATGATGGCCTTCCTAGGCCTAGTGAACTTTTGCCGTCTATGGGTTCTGGACTTCGCCGAAATAACGCAACCACTGGTGGATTTAATTTACCAAGAAGACATCGCCCTGGCCGATCCCATCACATGGACGAAAATAGCTAATGACAAGTTCAATCAGATAAAACAGACCATCACAAGCACAGGCCCCTTGGGCCTACCCGACTACAAGAAACTGTTTACCCAAACAGTGGACTGCAAAGACGGATTCATGACATCCGTCCTACTCCAACAACATGGTACACAAATGCGACCAGTGGCCTACTACTCAAAGAAACTTGATGCTGTCGCCAGAGCCCTGCCCCAGTGTGTCCAAGCAGTGTGTGCCGCAGCAATGGCTGTCCAAGCATCCGCCGAATTGGTGTTGTTCCATCCCACCACTCTACTAGTAACACACTCAGTAGATGTTCTTTTGACTCAAACAAAGATGTCATTTCTCTCACCAGCAAGACATCTTGGCCTAACAGCTGTACTGTTGTCCCAACCCCATCTTACCATCAAGAGATGCAGCACTCTCAATCCTGCAAGTCTCCTCCCAGTGGAGACAGATGGGACACCACACAGTTGCACAGAAGCCACCGAGGAAATCTGCAAACCAAGAAGAGATTTGTTAGACACACCCTTACAAGAAGGAGAAGCAGTGTTTGTAGATGGTTCCTCAAGCAAAGATGAACTAGGCAACACCAACACAGGCTATGCAGTGGTCACACAACAAAAGACACTGAAGAGCGGACGATTAATAGGAAATCTGTCAGCACAAGCAGCAGAACTCATCGCGCTAACAGAAGCATGTAAATTATTCAAAGACAAAGCAGTAACAATTTGGACCGACAGCCAATATGCCCACTCGACATTGCACATCTTTGCCGCCATGTGGGCTCGACGAGGAATGAAAACATCAACAGGAAAACCTGTTCAACACGCCAAATTACTCACTGACCTTTTGGCCGCTGTACTGCTACCCTCCAAAATAGCAGTATGCAAATGCAAAGCTCACACCTCAGCAAAAGACGCCGTTTCTGTAGGAAATGCAAAAGCAGATTTGGCAGCCAAGCAAGCAGGCCAAGACAAAACAAAGATCGTCATGCTCGCCAACCACAAAGAAACACAACAACACAACAACATTCCAAAACAAGTACTAATTGACATGCAAAACAACGCTCCAGACAAAGAAAAAACACTATGGAAAATGATGAACATTGAACTCACCCCAGAAGGCCTCTACCACAAAGAAGACCGACCAGTCATCCCCCGCAGTCTGTTCCACGCAGTAGCCACATTGAGTCATGGGAAGTCCCATGTCTCAACAGGAGGGATGATATCTATGGTAGAACAGACAATGACAATACCACAGGGCTTACAAACCTATTTTAAAACTTTTTATAGGTCATGTATGGTGTGTTGTCGTCACAATGCTCAGGGAAACTTAAGACCACAGAGAGGGAAATGCCCAGTGGGCTCCTACCCATTTGAAGTTTTACACATGGACTTTATTGAACTACACAGAAGTGGTCAGCACAAGTACTGTTTAGTGTTAGTAGACTCACTAACTAAATGGGTTGAACTTGTTCCTTCAAAACATCCAAACGCCCTCACAGTAGCTAAAGCTATTTGTAAACACATAATACCAGAACATGGCATTCCACGAGTCTTGTGGAGTGATAACGGTAGCCATTTTGTAAATACCATCGTTGACAATATGGCCATCCATTTAAAATCAGCCATGGTCAGACAAAACAGGAGAGGCAGATCCACTGACTAAATGGTTATGTGACTTGTTTAAAGAACGGACTGTGTCAAGAGCAAATGATCTGCCCTCTACTTCTCTTCCTCCTGCACAGGAAACGGTGACCCCGGGTGACCTGGTGTTGGTGAAGGTGATAAAAAGGAAAACATGGTCGAGCCCACGCTGGGACGGCCCATTCGTTGTTCTCCTGACCACACCCACCGCTCTCAAAATCGCTGAGAGAGAGACGTGGATCCACCAGAGTCACTGCAAAAAGGTCACCGAACTCAGATAAGGGATTACCCCCTGATTCTTGTCAAAAAGAAGAAGAACAAAGGAGAAGATGACCCTTTTTCAGACATTGTTTGGACTTTGATCATTATAATGTTTATCTTATTATGTGTTATTTGTTCCTGCTGTATTGTCCCAATGTCTAAGAGATTAGTCGCCCGTATGTTCGTGGCCCAGATGTATCAATATAACTTACTACGCGTAGAGGATTATGTTGACACTGTGGAGACCGACACAAAAGTGTGACCTTCATCTTATTGTGTTTTCCTAACTTCAAATTCAGTTCCATTCTCAGACCAAGAGGTTCTCGTCACCGTGCGGTGGGGGAGTTATGGAATTTTTCCCTTTAAGTTAAGGGTTTTCGCCATTTCCTGAGAATGGTTCAAATGTTGTGAATCTATTAATGAAGTAATACTGAGAAAACTTAATTGTTTTAGTATTTACTGATGTCCTTTTAAATCCACAACAGGAGGGAATGTGAAGTTGCTTAAAACAGTAGTCTTAACATTATGTGTATTTTAAAGAAACTTAACTGTAATAAAAGCGACGAGGTGGCCGGGGGAGGAGAGAGAGTCGGAAGGAGCCGAGCGTGAGTTAAGGTCTTGCGTCTCCTCTCCTCTCCCAGCCGCGGTTGCAATAAAACAAAGCAACAGCTTCTGCCTCCTTTTTCCTTGGTGCACGGTCAGTAACTAAGGGGATCTGTAATATCAGACCCAACATTAGATTTAGTCATAACTGTTTTAATTTCCTCAGTAGATCTTGGTGAGTGTTTGAATGAGGTCTGGGGGCCTACTCTATTTCCACAACAATAGACCATTTGTCTGTGGTTGAAGTCAATGTGTTAGTCTTATGCTTGGTGACGTCAGGTCTGAGACCTACTATATTTCCACATCAAAGGGCCATTTGTCAATGTGTATTGAATGGTATCTGTCTTAGCTGAGGGTTGGGGGCAGGGGGCTTGGTAGTTTTATGATACTGCTCTTCAAGATAGTATAAGAATGCTGTGAGTCCGCTGTAACGACACACTTGCGAGAGGACTGCAGCCATTTGTCTGTAAACTTGCTTGTGTCCAGAATATTCTGTAAAATAAATCCTTCGAAGGACCTGTTCACCGATCTCCAGTCTGTATTGAAAATCAACATTCTGTCTACCCGAACAACAACAAACACCCGGAAGACAAAAATAGTCTTCTAACAAATTGGTGACGCCGACGTGTTTCGGGCTGAGGTGTTTTTTCAGCAGACAGAATTTCTGGCGCCAAAGTAATTGAAAGGTAAGAGGACACTTATCCTCCTAGTTACTAGTGACTAAATTGTATATGAGATCTGGGTGAACAGATATTGGTAAATCTAAAACACAAGGTAGTTTCGTTCCGTTATAGAATCCTAGAAACTGAAGTCCTTGTATATGAAGTAACGTTACAAAGAAGTTCGAGTGGTTTTGATAAATTAAGGTTCGAGTGCTTTTGTTTGGTCCTAGTCAAGCACTCTTGAAATAAGAAGTTCGAGTGGTTTTGATAAATTAAGGTTCGAGTGCTTTTGTTTGGTCCTAGTCAAGCACTCTTAAAATAAGTTCGAGTGGTTTTGATAAATTAAGGTTCGAGTGCTTTTGTTTGGTCCTAGTCAAGCACTCTTGAATTAAGAGGAAAAAGTTCGACCACTTCTGAGAAATTAAGGCTCGGACACTTTTGTTTGGGAATTAGCAAGTGTCTTTGTATATGGAAAAAGTTCGACCACTTCTGAGAAAATAAGGCTCGGACACTTTTGTTTGGGAATTAGCAAGTGTCTTTGAATAAGGAGAAGGCCTATTGAACTGTGGTACCACAAAAAGACATCAAAATAAAGAACAAAAATAAAATAATAAAAATAAATAAATAAATAAGGGAATAATTAAAATAAATAAATAAATAATATAGAAATGGAGGGAGAATTTGACCACGAAACTGAATGGTTTGACCTACGTGTTCTTCCAAACCATGGTCAGAACATGTTGTTGAGTGAACAGGTAAAACATGCGTGTCAAGTATGTGTGGGAGGGGTGCCTGCAAAAAAAGGAGATGGAGTGAAAGAATTGTTGAATAATTGGATGAAAACTTGTTGTGAGGGGGGATGGTTTCCTTCATTGTCAACCGCCGTTTGTTTGGTGTCATTGATGAAAGAGGTGGAACAAGCATGTGTGACGAAAAGACAGTTGTTGGACAAAGAAGTAGAAAGAACCAATAGGTTATCTCCAAGAGGAAGAAAAGTCAGAGTAAACTGTAAAAAAGTGGATAAGATGATGGCTAATGCTAGAATGATGGCTATGGGTAGTGCATTGAAACAGTCTAGGAAGAATGTGAGAGAAGCAAGGAAAGAGAAAGAAGCAAATATGAGTGTGACTATGCCGCCAACTGCGCCGCCGCCGTATGCCGAAGCCGCCCACGGAAAGTGTTGTTGCGCCTGTTAACCCATTTACTGAGTCCCCATATGGGGAGGCTCTTCAGATGCTGCAAAATGTGCAAGCCCCCATATTAACTGTAAATGGGGGAAGCCTCAATGTTGACTGGAATGGTGACAGTTCTGATCGTAGCCCTCGGCTGCGAGAATCTTTGGTACAAGCCGCGGCTGACGGCTTGGCAGCAGACGTAACTGCCTCTGTGAGACAATTGGAGGAAAAATTGGACAAAGTGTTGCATATGAATGAAGGGCCACAGGAGAAACTGAACCAAGTGAGAGCTCTCGGCTTGGAACTGACGAGACGCTCTGAAGTACCCCAGCTGACTCGCAGCAAATGGCGTACAATTCTTACATGCTTTGAAAAAGCTGCAGACAATGAACTAACGGAACAAAACCGTATATTGAAGGCTGAACAAGATGACTTGTTTAGGCAACAAAAGCGGGAAATGGCTAAAGAAACTTCTAGTGCATTGATGAACAGCTATCACATTGCAGAGATTCAAAATCAGCTGGCCGACCTAAAATGTGCAGTTCAGACAATGATAGGCACACACCCTGATTCTGTACTTGACCAAACTCAAGACATAAGCATGACCGGACGTTTCTCAGAGAAGTACTCCCCAAAAACCAGTGACACGTTCTCAGACAATTTTTCAAGCCCCAATGATGGCAAAAGTTGACCCCGCTACAGGAAACTCTGCCATGGTTTATAAACCTTACTTGCCCTCTGACTTAAGTGTGTTGTTGCAGAAACTTCCCCCAATGCAGGTGGGGGGTGAGAATTGGTTGAGATCTGTGCAGAGAGCGGCTACAGGGCAGATTTTAACAGCGGGGGATGTGCGCGCACTGTTGACACAAGCGTGCCCTCTTTCTCAACTAGAAGTGTTGATGAATAATTCACAGATGTGCTCTTTAATGGATGGTGAGGCTCTCTCACGTGATAATTACCTGACACTGTTTTCAGCGCTTGATTCACTGTTTCCTATTCCTGAGCTTGTTATTTCAGACTTGATGTTTGCTCCAAAAGCTGACGAGGAGGCTGCGGCATTCATTGACCGTGCCCTTGTAGAATATTCTTTGAAAACTGGACAGTTGCTGACTGACTCTGCGCTATATTCGCAAGTTTTTAGAGCAGCGGTGCTAAAAGGTGTCCCTAAGTCTGTTGTGCAGGCCATGGAGGTGAATCCTGATCTTCCCGGTGCAGACCACACCCGGTGGTTGTCTCATCTGAAACACCACCTGAGGAGGTATGCTAAAGACAAAGAGTCAAAAACAAAAAAACATAGGAATACTGAATTACAACTAGAAAAATTCCCGCAGAAATTTTGAATGGGACTGCTGACTCTTAGCTCTTTCACTGCCACTGACGTTTAAAGACGTCAAGTAAAAACCTACGCTTCACTGCCAATGACGTCAAAAGACGTCATCCAATGATTTTTTTTTTTTTTTTTTGAAACGGGTAGAGGAAACCCTTCCGCATGTCTGATGAAAGTTTCAAGTCTGTCTGTTGTGCCTAATGACTATTTTTGGCCCCTAGAGGGCAGCGATGACTCTCTTTTGACAAGATCGGGTGGGCGTCAGTAGAGGCGGAGCTAGAGCGTCGAGCAGGAGATGAGAATGGAAGACAAAGGAAAAATGGCGGCCGGTCGCGAGGAGCTCACACCCGAGACGTTTTTTTCAAAGACCAAAAGCATCGCTGAAAAAGCACATTGTTGACGATGATCATCATAGATGATGAAGATGAGGGTGACTCCGTGGTTGGAAAGCATTGACGCGGCAGTAGAAGACGTTAGATGGAGCTAGATGGAGGAGGGAACGGGCAATGGCGAGCGTTTGCAAGCAGCTCTACACTTACAAGACGAAAGGCATCGACCAACGCTAAAATAGTGCATTGATGACGACGGTGATGATCCTCGATGATGATGAAGGTGAATCCGAGCTTGACGGCGAAATTGGAACCGCTGACGCGGCGGCTATTACGGTGTCGTAACGCGGAGCGCAACCGAGCACGCACAGGCGGACGTTCGATCGGACGACGGAGAGTGCCCCGAGTCCAATGCATATTCATCGGAGGAAGTGTGTACAGTCTGCTACTTGCTTTTTATTCCCCGGAAAAAAAGGCCGTCAAGAAAGTGTAACGTTTGCACGCAAAACGGACCAATGTGAAAGTGAAAGTAAACTGTGTGCGAGTCCTGGCGTCTCCTTGTACGCAGGAGAGCGTTACAAAAAGAAAAACTGTATTTGAAACATCCACATAATTGTAAATAGTACCACAGTTGCACACATTAGTAAATAGTTTGCGAAATTGTTTTGTCAAATTGTTACACTGTTGAATGGAAATAAACGCATTTTGCAATCAAAAAACACTTTTTCATTGTTGGTGAAAGCGTTTTACAGAAGTAAAGCACTATTTAGGTGTTTGTGGCATCATTCATGGACAAAAAGAAGTGTACAATTCACTAGAGTGCATGAAATAACATCGTTTCACAAAAAGCTCTTTTTCTCCGTTTTTTGTTTCAAAAGAGAGAATTTCGGTGAAAGTAACCATTTTCTATTGTTGATTACTGAAGAACGGAATAAGGTAGAAACAAACCTTTTTTTTCTGATGAAAGCTGAGAGTCCAATCTTTCATTTGGTAGTATGTGTGTTTCCATAGTCCAAACACAACATTTTCTGTGGACCTTGAAAGATCACTCTAAATGCTTAAATCGGCTGGCAGTGGGGACAACCCGTTTCTGAAAACGTCTGGCAGTGAAAGAGTTAGGTAATGAGCTGAACAGTTTAAAATTTAAACCACTGGAATCGGTCAAGAAATGTGGAAGTTAACCATAATGAACATCAACTAAAAGTATCTCACTGTCCCTGTATTTCAAAAAATGTAAATGAGCTGAACAGTTTAAAATTTAAATGACTGGAATCGGTCAAGAAATGTGGAAGTTAACCATAATCTAAAAATATGTCACTGTCACTTTAAGAGCGCACACACAGTTTTGACTTGGAGCCGTCACGCGCCCCACATTCCATTGAGATTGCATGAGAGAAGCACCCCTTGAACAAAAGCCTCTCACGATTTAACGGTTGAAGATACAGATTCAAGAAATGGCTCGTTAGAACGGCAAGGGTTTGGGGAACACGAGCATGTTCTCATTTTCTTAATCGGATAAAAAATGACCAAATGAGAGCAGGTTGAAAACTTATGATTTATCAGAAATGGAGAGAGGAAGGCGCCTGAAATTAACATGGCAGAGATAGGCGAGCTGGTCCGACTTGTCCGAGCTTAAAGGGAAAATAAAGGTACTAAACTGACACCTTAGCCAAATAAAAGTTAGTTTGTCTGAAAGAAGACACTCGTGACTACAAAATGTGAGAATTTGACGTCTAGTGAGCAAAGATTGTGGCCATGGTGACGAGTTGAAGTGAAACTTTTGCAAATAGAAGTAGACTTTTCTTTTTTCCCGCCACTCTAAAGTTAATTGGTCAACAGAGTGCGGTAGAAGCCTAATTCACTCACTGTCTTTGAACCCGCACAGAGGGGAGAGCTTTCATTCCTTAAAAAAGATTTCGACACTGAGCTAAAGATGGGAAAAATTCCTACAAAATGAGCTAAAATTCGTATCGGTCGGACAACGTATGCGCGCGCAGCGTGTCTTGGAAAAAGGTGCTTTAGGTGTGTGATTTTGTCTTTCCATTTCCCATTCATTCCTATGGCACTTTTTGGGGTAGTTTTTGGGGTATTGCGTCGCCATGGTAAGTGGGAATTCCTAGAAAAATAATGCCGCACCGAGTCAGATTGAGCCGCATCGTTTGATACCTCATTTGTCCCGGTGCGATCTACGGTACGGGCCGCATTCTTGCGGAAAAATCGGTGTGCTATAATAATAATAAACCCTTTTTTCTAGGAATAGTAATATGTGCTGCTTGCTACGCTCAGCAGTCCCATAATTAGCAGTTGTGCAATTACAAAACTTGAAGAAACAAGAGGAGAATATTGCTCATCCGGCTTCTACTGTTAACTCATCACCTACTGTTATGTCTGAGTGTATTATGTATCAGTCAGGTCCATTCATGGGCCGGAACCAGTGCTACAACTGTGGCCACACTGGACACCGGGCTCGTGACTGTCGTCAACGCCCACAAGGCTGGAGAGGCAGAGGAGGCAGGCGTCAACAAGGAGGGCGCGGCTACAACCAGCCGAGGGGACGTAATTCACAGAACGCTCCACAGTGCCAAGCTCCACCCCAGCAGCAGTATCCGCCTGTGCCAAACTAGCAGTTCCTGCCGCCATCTGGTGGACAGTTTCCGCAATGATGGGGCCCTGAATTCACATGCCAAGATCTGCAGGAACCTATGATTGAACTGACGGTAGGAGGAACTTCTTTACCATTTATGGTTACAATGGAGCTCGTCACTCCACCATTATGACATTGCCACCTGATAGTTCCCTCACCGCCGAAGGCATTTCATTAGTTGGATACAAGGGAGAAGAAACTATCCTGCATATGACAACTCCTGTACACACCCAGTGTTTCACACATAACTTTGCTTAACTCCTTTGTGTACGCACCGAACTGTCCAGTGAATCTTTTGGGAAGAGATCTTCTCATAAGGACTGCTCCGTTGATCCAGTGTAGCCCGGACGGGCTCACTCTTCAGTTTCCAGATGGACATACTTATTACTGTGTTGATGACTCCGCCTCCAACGTCTCCACCCAATTTCCAGTGGTGCCTCAACACGCCATGACCTGCGCCACTGCTGACATGTACTGGGCAAAGATTGACACTGATTCCTCCGGCTGGAGGGATGCTGAGAATTTTTGGACTCTTTGGTCTTCTTGGGTTCGTAATCTCAGGTCGTATGATATGGTATCTGACTGTATGCATTGCACCCTTTTCTATGACAGATATGGTGATGAGATGTACAGTGAAGCGTTCCGACCAATTGATGACGACACATGGGAGTTGCGTGTGGGTGACCTGTTTGCAGGCAAACCCGGTGTGTCTTATTAAGTTGCTCTGACTGAAGAACAATCACAATGGTATAGGATGGCAAATCCACCTGATCCAGCTATGCCTCCGTGTCATCCTCATGTTTCACAGATGGTGTCATCTCAGCACACGGCGAAAGATTTGGGTCCATTTATCCTGTCTTGCACAAAAGCAATTGATTGGCAACCCTCTTTACATACAGATTTGCTGTATTCCAAATCTCTTGATGCCTATTGGATTAAATCTGATTTATTCGCATCCATGTCTGTTTTAGAACACCAACTTTTGGACCGACATCGTGGAAGAGAAACGTCTGACAGCGAGCTTGCTGGTGACATGTTGCAATCCTTACCTACTACACTGTGGTCTACTGACCCTACTGATGTGGGCCTATGTAATGTTACTCCAGTAACTTTTAAAATGAAGCCCGACTCCATTTGGGTACCACAGTGCCCCATGAAGGAAGAAGGACGAATTGGCATCTCAGTAACTATTGAAGGGTTACTAAAAGCAGGGGTTCTTTGCAAAATTGATAGGTCTAACTACAATACTCCTATACTCCCAGTAGAAAAGAAAAATACTGGTAAATTTCGAATGGTGCATGATCTAAGAGCTATTAATGCTGTAGTTATGACTCCTACACTGCCGGTGCCCAATCCTCACTCGACTATGTCACAAATCACTCCATTACACACTCATTTTACCTGCATTGATCTTGCTAATGCATTCTTTTGTATTTCTCTTGACCTGTCTATGCAGAAGTATTTTGCATTTACGTGGAATAATGAGTGTTACTCGTACACCCGGCTTCCTCAAGGTTTTGTGTTGTCTCCTGGACTTTTCAATGATTACCTTCGACAGTTGCTATCTATCTATCTATCTATCTATCTATCTATCTATCTATCTATCTATCTATCTATCTATCTATCTATCTATCTATCTATCTATCTATCTATCTATCTATCTATCAGTGAGGTGTTGTTGCTTTCAATGACAGTTCGAAAACAGCATATGGCCTTCAATCAATCAATCAATCAACCTATTTAAACATGCATTTTAATCGTTGTCAATTATACAAGCATTTGTACTATTTGTAGTCTGTATGAGTCCTTATCACCCCAAATAGCAGGGGCACCCTGTACAGAAATATTTATTGTGGTGATATTTATTTTTATTTTGTCTTCCCGAACATACTTGGTATTGGAGTAATCCCCAAATAATCCGAAGTAGTCAAGTTAATTACTTTAACTCTTTGACTGCCAACCGTTTTCAGAAAAGGTATGCTGTGGGTGCCAGCTGATTTAAGCATTTTGACTGATCTTTCAAGGTCCACAGAAATTTTGTGTTTGGAGTATGGAAACACACATACTACCAAATGAAAGATTGAACTCTCATCTTTCATCAGACAAAAAAGTTTGTTTCTACCTTATTTCGTTTTTCAGTAATCAACAATAGAAAATGGTTAGTTTCACCCAAATGCTCTGTTTTGGACCAAAATACGGACAAATCAAGCTTTTTGTGAAACGATATTATTTCATGCACTCTAGTGAATTTGACACCTTTTTTTTCCATGAATGATGCCACAAACACCTAAACAGTGCTTTACTTCTGTAAAACACTACCACCAACAATGAAAAAGTGTTTTTTGATAGCAAAATACTTTTATTTACATTCAACAGTGTAACAATTTGACAAAACAATTTGGCAAACTATTTACAAATGTGTGCAACCGTGGTACTATTTACAATTGTGTGGATGTTTCAATTACAGTTTTTCTTTTTGTGTAACACTCCCCTGCGTGCAATGGGACGCAGCAGGATTTGCACAACAGATTAGTTTAACTGCGATTGCCCCTTCGCGTTGAAGGAATATTTTGATTACTATATTAAGTGTAATCTTTGCGTGTCCAAATAATTGTATTCAGGATCTGATGAAGAAGGTTCCTTGCAAGGATTTATTTAGAAGCTTCTAAAGACACAGTCAGGACACTCACATCTGAATGCAACGGCCCCCAAAAGTCGGGCCCCCAAGTGTGTAACAATCTACAGAACATCGACTCATTTATACTCAAAAGATAAAAGGTTCCTCTTCCCCTCCTGAGTTGATTAAAGGACAGACATGTCGACTCCTAGTGAACAAATGTGTGATGTTATTAGTAAGCAGACGTTTACATACTGACATGTCGATTCCAGGTTAAACAAAGGTATAATGTTATTAATAAACAGACATTTACATACAGTTCCCCTTCTTGACTGGGGGAACAAATGCAATTAGGATCTAACCCCAGACTTTTAGTCTCTAATGACAAAGGGCTCTGATAACATCATGCACATTCCTATCTTCAATAGCTTTGAGGGTGAGAGGATTAAATAAATTTCACAAAATCATTATTGCACTGTATTCTATTAAACACTCATGATTATATCACATCTATATGTCTATAAGTAAATTCAAAGACAGTAAAACCACAAATTGAAAATATTAAATGTCTTCAGCGTGCAGACGCTACATTTTCTTGCCGGCCTTTTTAACGGGGAATAGCAGGTATATACTGCAGTGTGTGTTTGGCCATGTTGCCATCAAGTCTACTCTCAGGATCATGACAGTGACCTGGTGTTACGTCTGGCTTCCTCATGTCCTTCAGTTCCTATACCTGGTGGTAAGAGATGTTCTGATCCATCTTATCCACTCCATTCATGGTGGCATCGTAGTCCAGAACCAGTGTCTTCTCCGTGATCAGACTGTACCCACTCCTCCGATGAATATGCATTGAGCTCGGGGTACTCTTCATCGTCCGATTGAACGTCCGCCTGTGCAGAAGTGCTCGGTTGTGCACCGCGTTTTCCGGCGTTAGCATCGCTAGCCGGTGAGGCTTTACGACGTGATCATAGCCGCCGCGTCAACGCTTCCAACTTCGGCGTCAACCTCGGAGTCACCATCATCGTCGTCATCAATGTGCTCTTTAGCATTGGTCGATGCTTTTCGTCTTTGAAAAAAAAGCTCAAGCTCAGCTTGCAACCGGTCGCCATTTTCGCTTCCTCAGCCATTTTCCCCTCAACACTCTAGCTCCGCCTCACGTCTTCTACTGACGCCTACCCAATCTTGTCCAAAGAGAGTCATCGCTGCCATCTAGTGCCCAAAAATAGTCATTATACTAACTCGATCTGCTTGATACTTTCAGCACAGCTGGCCAAGGCTTTCCTCCACCCGTTTCCCCCCAAAAATTAAAAAAACACATAGTTAACATATTTTAACGTTTTTGGCAGCCCTCATTTGGATTTTACTAAACGTTATTAAACGTTTTTGACAGTCAAAGAGTTAATATTATGGTAGGCTACTTGGATTACGTTACTACACTGCAAAAACGGAAATCTTAAGTAAGGTATAATTTCTTCAATTTAACCTAAATTTGCTTATGTTGCTTTCACAAGTTATTTTTACTTAAAATGAAATTGTCAGACAAGGTCATTGTGCTTATTTTAAGATACTTATGACTCAATGATCTTATTTGATCAAGCAGTCTTGGCATTGCAACAGCCAGTTTTAAATACTGTGAGGCTTAAAACAAACATTTACCACATTTTAGGATGACAACTCAAAAGCCCTGAACTGGGGTTTCATAAATTGAATTTTCTTATTTTAAGATTTTGCATAATCTAGTAACAAGATAAATTGAAAAATACAAGTATGAAAACAATCAGACAAAAGTGCAGTATAGCTTAAGTGGTTAGTTTTGTTAGGGTTAGGGTAACCCTAGAAAAGCAGCTTCCTATATATTTTGACCTAGTGTAGTTAGTGTAGTTGGCAAACAAATATGACCAACTTTCTGCGCATAACTTTCAATGTCCATTCATATAGAAGTCTGTAGTCTTGATACACGTCGTCTTTTGAAACAAATGCAATAAAATGGTGCTTTAATGACTCTATGTGTTTCTTTTAATTTAAAACTGAGTTTAATGCTGAATGAAACAAACTATTATCTCTCCTGCGCGCCATTTGAATGTTATGATAATGGACTTCCGCTGCCCAAAAATAAGTTACAGCAAACAAACGAATTTGACTGCGTTTTTCTTTTCTTTTTTACCGGGTCGGTCAATGGAGGCCTGTCCAGACCTACTTTCTTTCTTTCAAGAAAGTGGGTGTGGCTTTCTGGGCTAGGGCTTGCTTACCCAAAAGGCAGATGCCAAGGGCGCTGTGGACTGTACCGGGCACCAAAAATTTAGTGAAAATTTGCCTTCAATAGAATTATATTAAACATTTTACACAACATCCCAGCTTCATTGGAATTGGGGTTTGTATGTTGAGAAACAAACAAAAGACAGTTTGAATAACTAACTAAGGGGATCAAGATGAGAAGGGTGGGGCGGTTGTAAAAGTGTGCTGAGAAGATTGAAAGGAAGGAAGGAAATATAGTCAAGGGTGTGTGAAGAAGATAACAGCTCTGGCGATGAGAAGATTGAAGCCTTTTTCATACAGCCTTACCCCGTTAGGTTACAAAATGCTGAAGCTATGAGAGATACTCTCCCTCTCGTGATCCCTTTCAACCTTTCACAAGGCCACACTCAGCAATGTGGCAAAACAGCGAATTAAATATATTAAAAAGTCAATGATTTGTTTATTTCTGACATAAAATAAATTGAGATTAATCTTTTTTTCATGCACTATTGTTTGTTCCAACCACTTTGAAGAGATCTGCTTTCCTTTGAACGTCAAACAAGACAGCTAATTAGGAAAGTGTGACACTTTTGCAATGCAATATATCAGAGCGAGGCCTTTGTTTCTTTCAAAGAAAAACTCAAGTCATTTTTCTTCTGCTATACCACGGAAGCATCACCTGCTCTCTAATTGGCTGACATTGAATGTTGAAGGGTCAGAAGAGTTGAGGAGGAGTGTTTTGCCCCCCAAAAAATGATGTGGTGAGGAAGGAGAGAGGCATCTAAGGTGTACCTTGTTAACTTGCATCAAAATTAGATGGGATGATCTTTTTTTTAAATGCTAAATAAAGTCTAACTTCTTTGGTAAAAGGAAATACTATACTTTATCCTGTAAATATGTCTGTGTGGTGCAGTGTTTATCAAATCAACTATTACAAAAAGGGCTACACACATCATCCAGGTCATATAAAACAATTTGTATTTACCAAATAACAAAAGGCAACCTAAGACATTACGTAATAACCAGTGACGTGCAGTGAGCTCTAGGTTTGGGTAGGCAGGCAGTCATAAATTGAGACGCGCACACCAATTACAAATTTGTGTGTCGGCAGGCGAGTACAACTTATCCTAGGGTGACCATATTTTCATTTCCAAAAGACACTCGGCCCGACCTCAAATTTACTCCAAGATGCCATACATAAAAACTGTATATTAACATATGCCTCCTATGTATAGGTAGAAAATAAAACAAAAAAATTCTCTCTTTTGAAGTCTTACAGTTTTTGCTCCGCAATCTTTTAAAAATTTATTTTATTTTTTTACTTCTAGTGGGGTTCGTACCCATCGCTCTTCTACTATTCTACAATTTGAAACCGTAAGTTATGAGAAATCCTGCAGACAGTGTTTCCCTTTAGTTAGTGACAGGCTTATGTGCCTACAGGCAACTTTTGTTGCCACACACAAAGCCCATGAACAAAAAAATATTTATCCCAAGTATTTTTTGGGGGGGAGGGGTGAGGGTTACTCTAGAGACTTCAATGATTGAATAATTATAAATATATTTGGGGAGAAATCATAAGAAATTTATGAAAGCTATCTTTTTCCTGGAGGATTTGCATTAGCCATGTCTTCAGACAGAGGGAACAGGAAGCAGATGATGTCATGTGACAGGATGTGCTTGGAAACAATATTTTGTAAACCAAAACCTTTGTCTAAGTTGTCTACTAGCATATAAGTGGAAAAAGTTGCATTAATACCTTTGATTTTTTTTTTTTTACTGTGAGTAGAAAATTACAGTTATAGACTTCGGCAACAATTGTTGCCAGTGGGGCAAAACGGGTTAAAGTAGAATATATAGTATCCATCCATCCAAGCCTGACAAACATATGTCCCAATATTAGCTTTAATGATTGAGCACCTTGTGTTAGATTGCCTGCAAAATCATGCATGACAAGGCTTTCCAGAATTTCCCCAGCCATACATCCTGCACATGGCAGATGCTTCTTTTTTTTTCTTCTTTTTTTTATTGGGAGAGCTCAGTATTGATCATTTGACATGTCATCATCATTGTTCTCCCTTTTTTTTTTTGTATGTGGATGTGTGTTTGTGCGTGTGTGTGTGCAAAAAAAAAAATCCCATACCGTTCACCTAAACCGAACACTTCAAAATCCAGCCAGAGTCGTGGGGCCGCCAGGAGACCCGAAGAGGGACCAAAGAAAAGAAAGAAAAGCGAAGCCCAGCACCGACCAGACACCACCCACCGGGCCACTAACCAGAGTTCTTCACCAACCCCAGAGACATCTAAATTCCTGCACACGGACAGGGGACCGCAGCACTGCTCCATACTGCGGCCTGCCCCAACCGATGCCCCCCCCAGTTGTGTGGTGCATTAAAATTGGAGGGGAGCTGCAGGGCGGAGACGGTGTCTCCACCCTACCCCACTCCCCCCCAAAGTGTGTTATGTGCCCTCTATGTCTAAAATGTATTGTGCAAAACTAGTGCAATGAGTTAAGAGGAGCGACCAGCTGGACCCCCCCCCCCCCAAACGGGCGGGGGCGGGAGGTGCACCCGCCCACCAAACCCCTACCCACCCCATCGGGACCCCGGCGGGCATTTGGGACCAGCCCGGCGGGGTTCGCCCCCCGGATACTGGGGCCCGCCAGATGCAGATGCTTCTAAACAGGGAGAAGGTGCTATATCATAAGCAAAATGGGAAACTCTGTGTAAGTAATTATGGCTCCCATACTTTAGCTGTCGCAAAGAAGAATGATCAATTACATTAGTGTTTCGAGCTCTTAAATGAGCAATCACCGAAATAATTATTAGTCTTATAGTCTTATGCACTTAGGATGCAACGGTATTGATAGTATTGTTGGATTTCGGTTTCAAAATTCTTGCTGACATGTTACGATATCAAATCAGAATTTGGAGTACTCCCACCACCCGTGTTAGGTTTTTTTTTTTTTTTTTTCCTCCCTGGCTTGACTAGCAGTCTGAGAAGTGAAACACTGCCCTCTGCTGATGCCCTTGGCTAAGTCCTGTCTTTCAATGTCAGCATCCAAGTGAGAGGGTCTTGTCTTGTGCAGGAGATATTTTCAGCATTCAGAGATCCTATGTTGTTGTTGTTTACAATGTCAATTTGAAAAGACACTCTGCTGAAAGTATTTGTTGTTGTTACTTGAAAGACTTCATGTTACTGCACTTTTTACTTGGAAATACCGTTTGGTAGTAGTAAATATGATTAGAATATCTGAGCATAATGTCTGTTTAGCCTTAATTATTAATTAACTATATGGATTATTAATTATTGACAAGTATGTAGTATAATGACTATGCTTATAAACTAATCTGCACCGCTTTTGAGTTATTTGAAAGGACATGTACGATAAAAACACATAGTAATGAATGAGAAAGGCGGAGCGAGGTGACTGTGGCAAGATGGCTGCCCCTTGCGGACATTCGATTCCATTGGCCAGCACCGCAGACGACGCAAACTTTTATCTATATGTGCTTCTGCCTCGCTCTCAATAAACCAGGAAGATGCGAGAAGTTGCTTGCTGTATCGCTGTCGGCCAAACAGATGACAGTGACGACACCGCCAACCCTCTCCGATTGGAGGCGTTTTGTCTGATGTCACGGCGGCGCCGTTCTCAAGTAGAATCATTTTCAACTCAACAAGTCTTTATGTTTGCAACATTTGTTTGACAATGGTATTATATATATAAAGAATTTGTTTAACTCAAATGGGCAATTAATTACTTATGAAACATTTCTGAGAGAAAAAGAATAATGTCAAATAACAATAATTCAATTTTGTTGTGAAAAGCATATTAAGTGGTATATTATAATTGATGAAAACTATACAGGTGAAGAAGTTCATATCCCAAATTAAACTTTTTATATTAATGGTATTGATCTTATGAGCAAACAATGTACTAACAGTCATATAAGTAATGTTTTCTATAACCACAGGAAAGTAATTCCTCGTGTCAAGATTTGTTAATTTTGATGACAGGGTGAAGGCATAGGCGAACTAGGCAGTTGCCTAGGGCACCATCTAGTGGAGGGGGCGCCAGATTGCAGGGCAAAAAAAAAAGATACAAAATATTTTGCCCCCTCAGGTTTTCTAAAACCAACCAGTTTAGGGTGTACCCCGTGTAACGAATATTGCCCGTCACCCTAAATTTTTCCATTTTATTTGCCTTTTTAAACATTTCCCACAGTCTTAACTCTGTGTTTTCAGTTCAAAAGGGTTATTTGAGTTTCCCTCCAAGAGGGACTGGATTTTGTTTTTACAACCCCCAGGAAACGCATATCACAGCTCCTACAGACCTGAAAGCCTGTTTATCAAGCAAACTAGCGATAAGACTGCTTATCACTCCCCAGACCATCTTTTATGGTCTAGTCCAGGGGTGGGCAAACTTTTTGACTTGCGGGCCACAATGGGTTTGAAATTTTGACAGATGGGCCGGACCAGGAGCATTTGGACCTCATAGCATAGTAAAAACACACAGATAAATGTACAACCCAATTTACTTATAGTGTGCACTTAGGACTGCGTTTTTCAAATGTGCAAAATCCACATATTTAAAGCAGCTTTTCCAATAGCTTCATTTTTATTGTTTTAGCTCAACTTTTGCTGTGTTTTTATGCTTTGTAAAGTGACCTTGGGTGTTCTGAAAGGTGCTGTTTTTAAATGAAATGTATTATTATTATTATTATTATTATTATAAAATAGCTCTAATCCAGGTAGTACGTTTGCCTCAATGAATATGCAAGATGCGGCATTTACACACTATTTGGCAAAGTGGGAGGAGAAATGTAAATAGATTATAATAGCACATACACTGTGATCTGTCAAACCTGGTGACTGCATCTATTATTAATAGATTTCAATTCAAGGCGTAAAGTTAAAGAATTTTTTTCCATTGGCCCACCCATTTTTAACCCGGGCCCACAGTACGTGTGACACCTGCGGCTGCATGATAGCCGCTGCTGCCTGTCACGCGCTGAGGACAAAGCGCGTACATCCAATCCGTCTCTGACCACTTTTCCATCTCCGTGGGGGATGCATAGCACACGGTGTTTGTGCAGCAGCTCAAAAAGAAGCCAAAAGCCAACGAGGAAACGCTCATAGAAGTCCTCGACGCACGCCCCGGGGATGTATTCACCAATATCAACAGTCTCCTGCATGCGCGCTCCTCACCTCACCCATGACAACATGTAGAAAGACTATCTTCAGCTGTCAAAAGGATCAAAACACACAACAATGCCACAATGTTGACTGATAGACTGAACTCTTTGTCCCTGCTTTCTTTCAAAAAAGAATTGACCGATTCTCTGGACTATCAGGACATTATTGCTGTGTTCAACACAAAACCCTGCCGTCTCCTGCTGTAAATGTCCAAATCCAGGAAGAATTGTATTTTATGAATCAGTTATCTTGAGTTAAGCTTACTGCCATTCTCCCGTTTATTTTAATAAATTGCAAACGTTGTTGTGAATGTGCCCTGCGTATCTTTCTGTCCTCTTTCTGTGCGTAAACGAGCTTATCAGTGAGACCCCGACCCAGTGATCATATTTTCCGGGTGTGTAGAAGTTACACAGCAGTGACTCTGGTGTAAAACATAATCTGCACAGGAGTCTGAGGGAAGTGGATCCCAAAACGAGTCATCCACTGCTCGTACTGCTGCAGCTGGAGAGCGCGTTCTCCAGCTGCACCCGTCACTCACAGCAGTCCTTCACTTTACGTGAGACCACGCCAGCGATTTTATTTTCTGCGCCCTCGTAATTAAAGAAGCGAAATAACGCCATAAAACCTTACCTAAATCTAACCTCCCAATTCCAACCCTTAATGCTGAGTGTCAAGCAGAGTGGCAATCTGTCCCATTTTTATAGTCTTTGGTATGACCCAGCCGGGAATTGAACCCACGACCTCCCAGTCTCAGGGTGGACACTAACCACTCAGCCACTGAGCTGAAGAAAAAAAAAAAAAATTGAATTTTTTTCTAGCCTTATTGGATAAGTTTGGCGGGCCGGATTGAAACGCATAATGGGCCGTATTTGGCCCACGGGCCGGGGTTTGCCCATGTCTGGTCTAGTCTATCCACAGGAATTAGCCATGTGTTGTTGGAAACAATGCCCCTTGGAAGTTATATGGTACAACAGTGCCCTCCAGCGGCCACTATCGGTTATCCTCAAGAATCCTGCCGCTCCTAATTAATCTGAAGTCTACATAATTCGGGACATACACGGACTCTATGTACTTGACTGACATCAAGTGACTCCTCCTGTTTATCTTCGTACGCAACCTGTATGTCTATCTCAAATGAATGATGTGTGTAATTTCTGTAGCCACCTAAGTTTAGCTAATTAGTAAGCTTAGCGGATTCAATAACTTTATGATCGCGGTATGTTTGAAATGGGTTCAGAATGATAAATGAAGCATCTGGCTTGTCCATTCTGATCAAAAATAATCAAATACTATCCCAAAAGCTTGGTCTCAGTCGACCAATTCTGCTTCATGCGCACGGAAGAGGCGGGACTAAACTGCCGGCCCCCTAGGACACAGTTTGAAAGCCAGCGCGCGAAGAAACTTCCTTCTCATACCCTCCTGCTCTTGCCTTCTTCTTCTTTGCCCTATGTACTTCTCCTGACCATCACGAGAGACGTGGTCGCCAAACACGCTGAGAGCGACCATGCGGCTTCTTTCTTTGAGCCCCGGACTTCAGCCCCGGACTTGAGCCACAGGACGCGCCCCAAAGCGTGCGTCACGCAAGGACTCGCAGCCACACTGCGCATCCCCAAAGCGCGCGTGCCTGTCCCTGCGGAGAGCCGACCCACCTACCTTCCGCTCTCGGAATCAAGCAGCGCCCCACCGAGCTGCTGCGCGCCAGTGACCCCTTTCTGCTCCAGCCGTGCGCCCGAGACACCCTGCCTGCGGCCTCTCAACCGCGCAAGCACATCACCCCCATCCGGGACGTGCGCCAACCAAAGACCTGCTGCAGCCTCCACGCCGCGCGTGCATCACCGACCAGCAGCCAGAGACTCCAGGGCAGCATTCCAGCTACACGTGGTCCGACCGCCCAGATTGCCTCCAACAGAGTTTTCTTCAACTGAGGATCGACGCTCGAGAGTCCCTCTTCCTCCCGTGCAAACTGAGCCAGTCCGTAAGTTGCGCTGTCATTGCAATATGACCATATACTACTGGTACAACGCTTTTATTCAAACATAAAAGGATTGACAGGTCAAAACGCTTCCATCTCTGTCCCCATCTACCTTTTTCATCTACCTTTGTTAAAAAAATCTTGGTTAGGTTGCATGTTTTCTTTTTATCTTTGATTCACATTTTTTATTCCGTTTCATCAATAGGTTAGGCTGTGACTGATATATGTGTGTGTTTACTAAATAAATTTGACCGCCCAGATTGCCTCCAACAGAGTTTTCTTCAACTGAAGATCGACGCTCGAGAGTCCCTCTTCCTCCCGTGCAAACTGAACCAGTCCGTAAGTTGCGCTGTCATTGCAATATGACCATATACTACTGGTACAACGCTTTTATTCAAACATAAAAGGATTGACAGGTCAAAACGCTTCCATCTCTATCCCCATCTACCTTTTTCATCTACCTTTGTTAAAAAAATCTTGGTTAGGTTGCATGTTTTCTTTTTATCTTTGATTCACATTTTTTATTCCGTTTCATCAATAGGTTAGGCTGTGACTGATATATGTGTGTGTTTACTAAATAAATTTGTTGTCTAGAAATTCAATTTCTGCTAAATCATTTGTGTTTACTGAGTGGATTAGTAATTCTCTTATTAAAGCAAATAACTCCATGATTAACTAAAGTAGCAACTTCAGATTACGAATACTTGATAATAGGACTTTTATCGTTTATTTTGCACCTACAAACAAGCAAAGTCAACGTGGTGCCGCAGAGGTTGCTGAGGAAATTACAACTCCCCTCAGTACCGTCTAAATTTCTCATAAGCCGTTACGGCAACCCAAATAATCGCTACACCCGCCTACTGCCCGTAGCCAGCTGGGATAGGCTCAGCGCCCCGGCGACCCTTGTGAGGAAGAAGCGGTTAAGAAAATGGATGGACAGATGGTTTTCTAAAACAAAATATGTTGTACAGCAAATGTATTTTATATAAAAAAAATTAAAATGATGCTGCTGCTGTTTACAGTGAAAGGTAGGGGGAGGGGTCGTGCATCATCTCAGAGCATTAGTGCTATTGATAAATGAATGGCACGCTTGTGTTGTTGTCTATACATCAAAAACTTTTGACAATGAAAAGGCCCAAGCCCTCAGGTGCTGCATTAAGAAAGCGGCAAAAGGAAGAGGAGGAAAAACAGGCCCAGGGTAGAGGTAGTTATGTCAGTCAATCAATATTGTTTATAAAAAAATAAAGATAAAAATAGCGTTAGCTTCTTAGCTGAAGGTACATACTGAAGATTTTTACACACTAATTGTGTTATCTGTGAATCATCTTGTTACCATCAAAATTTTACTATATCTAAATTTGTATATTTATACAGAGGTGGGTGCGTCAATAAATTTTGAGCATCCGTCATTTGGCAATCATCAGCATTCGGGACACCCTTCCGTCAACGTCAATCCGTCAATATTTCAACGCAAACTATCAATCCATCATTTGTCGATTGCTCAGCATAAAGAGCGTCTGTCGAAGTGGGCATCTGTCAATGTTCCGTCATCATCAAACTGTCACCAAAATGGGATATCCGTCGTTGATGGACTGCCGAATTTATTGACCGATTCTTCTGTCAAGTTTGTCAGTTTTTCCAAGTTTCCCGTCAATTGTCAACAAAATGGGCGTCCGTCATTGACGGAATGCCCACTTTATTTATATATTTATTTTTTTATTTCATATATATACATATATACATAAACAGTGGAAGTTCAGAGTTTGAACGCCTCGGCACTCGTACAATTTGGACCAAAAAAGTAAAGAGTTTCGGAGTTCGAACACCCACGCAAAGCAAGCTAAGCCGAACGTACCTTAAAAACGGGTAGCCAAGTGAAGCCCAGCGAAGCCGAGCAATGCCGAATGCTCACGTTGCAGTAGTTGAGACAATGCACTGCTCATTTCCAGTCAGATCGTGAACACTCCCGGAGGTGCTTCATACTCGCAAGTGCATTTTGATTTTTCCAAGACAATTTTCTTTGCCATGGGCCCAAAGAAAGACAATAGTGCCAGTGGCAGCAAAGAAAAACATATAGTGCTACGAACCACAGTGGAATTAGGAAGGAGATTATCGCACCGTTGTAACTATCGTGACTACTTCTGTAAATACTAGCACAATGACCCACCTTAGCTGTTTAACAACGTGCCTGACGTTAAACAACGCACGCAAGGACCGCTTAGTAGTCTAACAATATGCCCAATGTAAAATAAACAAACTCAGCAGTGAACTAAAGCAATCATTAACATAGCATTTCTCATCCACTGATGCCATCACACCACAACAAAAAAGGTAAGGTATTTTTTATTGTTTAAATACTACACAGGGTGTAAATGTAAAAAACATAAATAGAAATTAAAATAGGAATTTTCTGTTTTTGGAGCTTCGGAACAGATAAATTGCACTTACAATATTTCCTATGGGAAAAAAAAATTCTGAGGTTGAACAATTCGGACTTTGAACACTTCGCAGGAACGAATTATGTTTAAACTCCGAGGTACCACTGTATAAATAAATAAATAAATAAATTATATATATATATATATATATATTAGCGATTATTTGGGTTGCCGTAATGGCTTATGGGAAATGTAGACAGTACTGAGGGGAGTTGTAATTTCCTCAGCAACCTCTGGGGCACCACGTTGACTTTGCTTGTTTGTAGGTGCAAAATAAACGATAAAAGTCCTATTATCAAGTATTCATAATCTGAAGTTGCTACTTTAGTTAATCATGGAGTTCTTTGCTTTAATAAGAGAATTACTAATCCACTCAGTAAACAAATAATTCAGCAGAAATTGAATTTCTAGACAACAAATTTATTTAGTAAACACACACATATATCAGTCACAGCCTAACCTATTAATGGAACGGAATAAAAAAGATGTGAATCAAAGATAAAAAGAAAACCTGCAACCTAACGAACTAAGATAATAAGGGAATGGAACAAGGTAGATGGGGAATAGATGGAAGCGTTTTTACCTGTCAACCCTTTTATATTTGAATAAAACATTGCACCAGTAGTATATGGTCAGATTGCAATGAAGGAGAACTCATGGGCTGCTTCAGATTCACGGGAAAAAGAGGGACTCGACGAGTGTCATTCCTCAATTGAAGGAAACTCTGTTGGAGGCGATCTGGGCGGTCGGCGCACGTGCAGCTGGAATGCTGCACTGGAGTCTCTGGATGATGGTGATGAAAAAGAGCATCGAGCTTCTTCTGCAGGAAATTTAGCAGTTGAAGAAAGAGACACAAGAAAAAGATTGACGCATTGTCACCTTGGAACTCTTTTGAGAGATAGCTACAAGCTTAAACGCAAACATGTCTACGTCAATGAAAATCTCACAAAACGAAATGCTGACATTGCCATAAGGGCGCGACAATTGAGAAAGAATGGATTTATCGAGAACACATGTACAAAAGACTGTCGGATCTTCATCCAAACAAAAGAAGACTTATCTGTGAGTGGAAGAATTGGCAGAGTTTGAGAGACACTGCCAAGGTTAACTCTTGTTTATACACCTGCATTGATAACATGTATTGCTGTTCCTGAAAGAATGTAAACATTGTCTGGTTCTATTTCTGTTTGGACATTTGTTGTAACATGCAAGGCTGTCGTGATAAGGTTGTATTGTGGCTGCAATGTATCTGTTGTAAATAGTTACAATGGGGTTGGTGAACATGGTTCTGGGATGGGGCTGGCGGGGGCTACTCCGCCGGGTGGGCTGGCCTTGGTGAGCGCCCAGGAGTATCAAGATCTTAGCATCATCGGATGCTGGCAACAGTGGTGGCTGAACTGACCAGAATGGAGTGAGCATTGCTGTGGACGCAATGGGCAGAATGCAAGCCGATCTACTCTTCTGGAAGCCACAACATGTGTGAAAGCTGATCCTTGGCCCGCAAAGACGCTACTGGTGAACGAGCATGCGTTCGCCTTGGCTGCTTGCCTGGTTGAGTGGGCCTTTTGGTGGCATCCGGGAACCGATTTACCAATTCCAAATGATTGGTACTAGCTGCAACTTACACAAGGACATTACTCAAGATGAACTGAACAAGGAGTGTGCAGACTTAAGTCTGGGATTGATAACGATATGAATAAATCATAATCAATGTATATGACTGATGCGTATAATAAGAATCGATGGGGACGGGTTACTAATAAGCCATGGCTTCTACCCGTCAGCCCTTCTTTCGAATGTCAATGTTGCAAATGGTATTATGTGATCGATGTAACCTGTGATAATGTGTCCGTAAGAGGGCAATAAATGAATAAAACAAAGCTGATGTTTTTTGTTTTTGCAGGCATGTGGCACTTATTCATGCTGGCGGCGGGCGCTGAGATGGCCCATGTGCCTCTTTCAGCACATGATAGACATATCAGCATTCAATGCTTTTGTGCTGTACACACAAATACTGCCTGACTGGAACTGCCAGAAAATGTACAAAAGACGGCTTTTTCTGCTGAAAGTGGCAAAGGCCCTTGTTTTGCCCGAAATCACCAGAAGAGAGCAGTAGAGGCCGGAGCAAAGTGCACAGCCACCTGCACAGTCAGCTTCTAGTGAGCTGCCAGTTGCACTACAGCAGGATGACTCAAAGAGAAGGCGACAATGTAGGCTTTGCTCTAGCCCACTCAAGCCAGTGTGCTACATGTGGGATTCCCATATGCTACTGTAAAAGAATATGAAAAAAAAAATGCATTAACTGTTTTTTAAAAAATATTAGTTGTTGTTGCTGTTGTTGCTACTGTTGCGGTTTATTTGCATACATTCTGTTAATTGTTAATAGTTGTGAGTTTTTTGGCCAAATATAATTGTGTGTATTTATACAATACAGTTAGTTCTCTTCATACAACCATTTTAATGTTCTAAGGCGAGGGGAAATTAATTAATTAATTAAAATCTACATACTGTAAGTATGGATAGGCCTGATGCCACTGAACATTTTTGAGTGGTTGGAAGTCAAAAAATATTTATAAATTACTTAGCACACTTCAAGTATCATGTACACATAATGTACTCGAGCACGTTCTGGGGGACTTATTTGGGTAAACTGGTATTGTCAAAAAAATGACATGCATAGAAAATTTAGTTATCACTTTTTGACAAATTCAAACCTCTAATTAGGTCATATGAGATGTTGCACTTGATATATATATATATATATATATATATATATATATATATATATATATATATATATATACACAGTTCAGTTAGTTTTCTTTAAAGTCCACTTTTAGGACTTGTACAGTCCTGTAGGGACGGGGGATAAATAAATAAATACAAAAAAAATAAAAATGTAAATAAATAAATAAATATATATATATATATATATATATATATATATATATATATATATATATATATATATATATATATATATATATATAGGTCTGATGCCACTGAACATTTTGAGTGGTTGGAAGTCAAAAAATATTCATAAATGAGTGAGTTATCATACTTAAATTATTACGTACACATAATGTACCTGAGCACGTTCTGGGGGAGTTATTTGGGTAAACTGCTATTGTCAAAAAAATTGGCATGCATAGAAAATTGTATAATTTGTTGACTAATTCAAAGCTCTAATTAGGTCATATGAGATATTGCGCTTGAAATGTTTGTATTTATTTATATACGGTTCAATTAGTTTTCTTTATAGTCCACTTTTAGGACTTGTACTGTCCTGGGGGGAGGAGGGGAAACATATGTATGGATAGGTCTGATGCCACTGAACATTTTGAGTGGTTTGAAGTTAAAAAAAAAATCAAATGAAAGGTTAAATATGAATCAACTGTGTTGAATGCGGGAAACCTCTAAAACATGCAGGACTCAGGCCCTCGATGACCGGACTTTGACACCACTGCCCAAAGCCCTTGTGGATGTCTTGGCAGAAGAGCAAACAGATGAGGATGATTTAGCAGCTGATGAAATCTATACAAATATGGATTATTATCAGGATGAAGAAGAAGAGGATGATTAAAATCCAGTTACATTTTATCATAGGCCTCTTAATGAGTGGATAGGCGACTTGAGCTAGGCCATTGTGTCTCTGTGTCCTGTCCTGGCTTGTCGCCTTTATATCTACCTGCACTCTGGAGCACATATCAAATTGAACTTGAAACCAGTTAAGACCATCAGGTCACACATTTTCACATGCCGTGTGGTTGGGCAGCCAAGACAGTATAAGATTAGAGACCATTTTGAATTCAGCAGATAAGGCTCCACATCTGTGCACTTGATCTTTCTTGCATCCAGTAAACAGTTAATATGCAGTCTCCTGGTTGTTATTATTAGTATAGCAAGCTTCCAAGATAAAAGAACCGGAACATCAGAAGTCATTTTTATTCCTTGTCAGGATCTTGTTCTTTTTTAAATCTTCTATTTGGTTCCCGGAATTTGTGTGATCATGTTAAACTCTTTGACCGCCAAAAACGTTTAATAACGTTTAGTAAAATCCAAATGAGTGCAAAAACGTTAACTATGTTTTTTAATGGAAACGGGTGGAGGAAAGCCTTGGCCAGCTATGCTCAAAGTATCAAGCAGATCGAGTTGGTATAATGACTATTTATGGGCACTAGATGGCAGCGATGACTCTCTTTGGACAAGATCGGGGAGGAGTCAGTAGTAGAAGACGTAAGTGGAGGTAGAGTGTTGAGGGGAGAATGGCTGAGGAAGCGAAAATGGCGACCTGTTGCAAGTAGCTTACGCTTGAGCATTTTTTTCAAAGACGAAAAGCATCGACCAGTGCGAAAGAGCACATTGATGATGATGATGGTGACTCCGAGGTTCACGCCGAAGTTGACCTCATTACCCTGAGTCCAATACATATTCATCGGAGGAGTGGGTACAGTCTGATCACGGAGAAGACACTGGTTCTGGACTACAATGCCACCATGAATGGAGTGGATAAGATGGATCAGAACATCTCTTACCACCCATTCACACGGAAAACATTGAAATGGCACAAAAAATGTGTTGCCTATCTATTTCAAATATGCATGTTCAATGCATATATCCTGCACAAAACAAAAAATCCTGGGAAGTGCCAAGACTTTTTGGAGTTTATCCGGCTAGGTGGTGAGATGGCCGGCAAGAAAGTGTAGGGTCTGCACGCAAAGGGGCAATCGCAGTGAAACTAATCTGTGGTGCAAATCCTGCTGCGTCCCCTTGCACGCAGGGGAGTGTTACACAATATACCACACAAAAATAAAAATTGTGTAGTTGAAACATCCACACAATTGTAAATAGTAACATATGCACACACCACACATGCACAGTTGCACACATTTGTTAATAGTTTGCCAAATTGTTTTGTCAAATTGTTACATTGTTGAATGTAAATAAACTTATTTTGCTATCAAAAATCACTTTTTCATTGTTGGTGGTAGTGTTTTATAGAAGTAAAGCACTGTTTAGGTGTTTGTGGCATCATTCATGGGGGAAAAAAAGTGTCAAATTCATGAAGTGCATCTTCTGTTTCAATTTAATTATAACTGTTTTGATTTAGTTATAACTATTTAGAATTGGACATAATTGCTTTGATTTACTTAGTATAGTTCTGTGTGAGAATTCAAATGTTGTCAGGGGGTGGCTTTCTCTTTTCACATTGTTGAAACCATTTGGTGGGGGGCAAAGCGAATGTGTTAATTAGATCCCTTTGTTTTTACTACCGGCTCCACCAGGTCTGTCTCTTCTGAAAAACAACTCAACTCTTATCTGACTTTCTGTGTACCATGTGACTATCTGGGAGGGATTTGGAAGGACAAAATAATATTAGGGACGAGCAGAGGGAGGGGCGTCACAGATGGGAAACAACATGGAGCCGCATGGCTGCATCCTATGTGTCCACAAGCTTGTGATAATAAATCTTTAAGGAAAAGCCTGAATTTACCGATCTCATTGTCTGTTTTGATAATCAACATCATGAACACGGAAAAAGTAAGAAATCCTTTTGACAACATTCACTAGAGTGCATAAAATAATGTTGTTTCACAAAAAGCTTGATTTCTACGTATTTTGGTCCAAAACAGAGCATTTGGGTGAAACTAACCTATTTTCTATTGTTGATTACTGAAAAACTGAATAAGGTAGAAACAAACCAGTCCTCACACTACTTTATTCCCAACCATTTTCCTCACCTCGTTCCCTGCAATTTTGTCACCCCAAGTCACATCCTTCCAAGTTTGCCCCCACGTCACCTCGTTCTCCCTTGTCCTCACTGCGTCAGGTTTCTTCTGGTTTTGAGTCTTTAGTTCCTGTATTCTTGGTCCCTCGTGTCTCCTGTGTTCCCCAGCACCAATGGCGGCAGGCTAATGTGGTCCCCGAACCGGCTCCCCGGCAGCCTCAAGACACCGTACCGGCTTCACGGCAGCCTCAAGTCCCCATCCCGGCTCCACGGCAGCCTCAAGTCCCCGTCCCGGCTCCACGGCAGGCTCAGTGTCGAGCCTTTTCACCTGTGCCACTGCCGCCCCGGGCATCCCGTTTGTGCTGCTGAAGGCCCTTGCCTCGGCCGCTGTCGTGCTAAGGGTTAGGGTTAGGGTTAGCGTCCAGCGGCCGGCTTCTGCTCTCCATACCAGGGCGGCACGGACGCTGCCACAGCCGCCTTCTGCTCCAGTGTGGCATGCCCTCCTGACCGGTGCCGCCGGGCTCCCGTCGTCTGGCGTCCGGGACGCCCTCCTGATTGGTGCCGTCGGGCTTCCCTCGTCTGGCGTCCGGACTGGCACTGATGGGTGAGCCAGGTTCCCGGCTCCGTGCCCCCCTCATCTGGTTATTCTATTCCAGGTATCGTTAAAGACTGACTTAGTAACCCTTTTTTAGGCAGATATTTTTTCTAAAGTAATCTAATCTGTAAGAGAGTTAGACCAATGGCTAATGTGAATCAAGTGTTTTCCAGTTCTGTACGATTTTTTTTATTTTTGCAACAGTCGTAAAAACCAGTAGTGGGTTTTTGTAGTTAAGAGGAAGGTCTATTTGTGAAGTGTCCTCCTAACAAGCATAGTGACGGGGTGAAATTGGCATTATGTGGTTCAAGCATGCAAAGAGATTTTCAGTGACCATTATCCAAATATTGGTTTGACAAACCCACGTGGCATGCTTATTGTCAATATTGTCTTGTGTACATTGTGAGCAATTATGTTTGTGTATGCTAGTCTCATTTTAAACATTTTATCCTGGGTGGTATATGTATAGTTTTGTACTGTATTAACTGTAGATTTGTGTTGTTAGTCATAGAAAAAACTTTCTATTAATTTGTATCCAAATATCAGGGGTTGAAAGAGAGAGATAAGACATTTTCCACTTAGTTATCAGAAGTGTTTTTTTTGTTTAGTTTTGTTTTGAAATCTTACATTTCATAATTTCTTCGATGAATTCAGTTGTCTGTAGTGCAATGTTGTGCAATGTATATTTATTTTGGATTTTATTATAGATTTTAGTTGATAGTATTGTAGAGTCTGATCTCGCCCTTATTCTTGAGTTAATGTATTTAATGTAATGAAATTCTTGTTGGGAAAAGATGGTGGAGGTGGGTGATTCCATTTTGTTGCCGAGTTTGAAACTATACTGTGTTGTTACCTAGTTTAAAATCTGGATTAAGCTAAATTGGGGGTTTATCTGCAGAGTGTATGCAATGATTTAGTGATTTTGTTTGTTTTCCACCGGGCTGTCAGAGTTGTTAAGTATTTACAGTAGTCAAGTTTATGGATTGATTGTGGTTAAAAAATTGAAAAAAAGGGAGGTCGGCAACTGAGGTTGTTTTACAGAAACTTTGTTCTAAGTCTAACTAAGGAGTGTCACGACTTCCCGGATGTATCCATTTAAGTATGTATTGTAGTTGATTGGCAAGAAAGTTATAAAGAAAATTTGGTGCTTCGAAGCCACCTTGTGATTTTTTCATTCTGAAGTGTCGAAGGTGAAATTTTTTTGTAATTCCAATTACATTTAGAAATCATTGAATCTAATGTTTTAAACCATTTTTCAGTTGGTGTAGCACGAATAATCAAAAATAGGTAAGTAATCTGTGGCAGGATTTTCATTTTAACTGAAGCAATCCTTCCAGTGAGGCTCAGTGGTAAATTTGACTATCATTTGAGGTTGTCTCCTATTTGTTGAAATAATACGGTGTAATTAAGATTGAATAACTGTGACAGCATGGTTGGGGGGGGGGGGTAGGATTGTCCTTGTTAGGTCCATAAACATTAGCTAGAGTGAAAGTGATATGATTAAGAGTTACATTAATAATAATAAATCTACCTTCTGGATTAATGACAGATGAATTACAGCTGAGTAAAATATTTTTGCTGATATTGAGACACCTCTTTTCTTACTATTATAAATTGCTGAGAATATTTGATTGTATTCGTTACTATTGAGATAGTGTTGTTCTGATTTGTTGAGAGTTTCTTGTATGAAACATGTCACCTTTAACTTAGTTTTTCTCAGTTGCTAAAATACTAAACCCCATTTTCTGAACCTAATTTCTCGAATGAAACACTTTTTCAGCCAAACCTTACACTCAATTCTCAAAACGTAGCCACTCTTTTTTGATAAACCTTAAACACATTTCACATTTTTCCGAAACAATTTTGACATAGTGATACACGTGTGTTGCAAAATTGTAAACACTGGCAGCAGAATATGAACACAACTGCAGCACAGTTGTCATCTTTCAAACAACAACCTGAAATTGAGCCTTAAACCAGGGCAAATTTATTGGAGGCAATGAAACAGGCCTGTGATGATCTACAGTACCTGTGGAGTCATTTCAAGGCTGGGTTCGGCACACCAGAACATTTTTTCCCTCGTTGCCTGGCAAAGGGGGATATTGCCTGTGACGTGGATGAAGTCCTCTGGCCAGACCCAGCCCGAAGACATAATGCAGAATGAGTAACAGTGACTTGTGCAGTAGGCCTACTGTAATGGGCCTTTCATTTATGTACTGTAGTTTTTTGTTATAGACTTGCTGATAGGCGTATCATTTAGACTCTGACTTGCTAAATGAATGTTTTTGTGTGCTGATATCACAGATTATGTTTTGCTTACAGTAATGCATGTTTTTTGTTTAAAGTGCCGATTTTGATTTTGACTTGATCATGTTTGTTCTATGCATGTAAAATAAACCTTTCTGTTGACTACATGCTCTGGATGCTGTGTCTGAAATTATTGTATGTAGTGTCTAACAAATGCTCTTGTGGTGAATATATTTTTACTTGCTGTGTGTATGATCTGAACACAATGTTTGGTTTTGAACACAGGATAATAGGTTTTGAAGTGGAACGTCAGGGGTTTGGTGAAAATTGTTAGAATTTTTGCAATTGTTTTTAAGGTTTTGAGAAAGTGGGTGCAGGTTTCAAGAAATTGTATTTGACAATTGAGAAAAACTGTAATAAGATGGTTAAAAAAATTGTTTGTTTGTTCCTGATTACGAATACCCCGAATATTCCAGATTACTATTTTTTTATCTTCTGCATAGTGAGTGTGAGTGGTATATAGATATTATTTCATATTGAGAATAAGAAATAAGAAGAGCTTGTAACAAAGGAGGCGAGGGGTGCGTATGGAAGACCACGTCAAATTCTAGAGGTTGGTATGAGAAGGTCGTCCAGTGGGGTTGCAATTGAAGTGAATTTAGGTAGAGGAAGAAAGAAGAGGGCAGAGAAGAAAGGCCAGCTAGCTCCATTGCCCTCAGGAGACTCTCTCTGGTGTCTGTCATAAACCTTCCATTTCCAGGAAGGAGAAGAACTCCTCTATATATAAAGGGGAGTAGGGTGGCAGACAGATGTTTAGAAACTGGTTTCTGTTGGTGGTGATCCACTCTCTGATTTGGTTTGCTCTGTGAAAGTCATTACTTTAGCCATTGTCATGACATGTCCACTGACTGACATGGTCGATGACTGTTGCTCACATCTCGTCCGTAATGATGGTGCAAGGTTGTATTGCTCTCCCGCCTGGATCTTCTCATCTTCTTCCATGGCCAGCTCCTCTCCTTCCTCTGACTCGAATTCCTCTTCCTCTGGCTCCCTACCTCTATCCATTGTGTTTGTTTGGAATCTCCAGCAAACTGTGCACTCCGAACTCAAATTTATATCACATCTTATCATTAGCAACAAGTGTTTTCAAATTTTGAGTTGTGTGTAATGAATGACGGCAATTGTGTAAATTGTGCTAAAATATTGCTGACTGTGGCAAGCATTTTGCATCACATGAGCTTCCATTTGAGAATGTAAGCAGAGTTCTTTTGCAACTTGTGTTTTAGCAAGACAAAACGTGTTTAGATTTATGACAACGGAGCATTGTGTTTTGTGAATTGTGTCTTCATTTGAAAGGTGTTTATGGTATTGGCAAACGAGAGCTACATTTAATAAATGTGTTAAGACAACTGGTCATTTGGTTCAGAGGATTGGCATTTGTGTTTTAGCATTTGAGAAGAACTGTAATATCCCAAGGAAAGCACACTGTCAAATGTCTAACCAACCCACCGCTACTGTCCACCAGCCCCCAACAATGGTGGTCATTGAAACACATACTTATAAACTCGAGACAGAGTCCTAGTGTCTCCAGCAAGCCTCAGAAAAGTCTCACGAGTGTACAACCATCTGCCCTTGTTGCTGCACATCTTGTCTGTGCAGAGCATGTATGTGACGGACTCAAAACCACCGTTACGACTATAGGTAATCTTAATTAGTTTTCATTTGTCACCCCTTTTCAAATCCAAAATGTTAGACAAGATTTTCGAACAAGACCGATTTCTGCATACAACTGATATAAATAGAATATCTGTCTAGATGTTTTTTTAAACAAGTGTTTTAAATCGTGTCTTCTTTCAAACCGACATTATAGTTACGGTTTAATCTTACACTGTTTATCTCTCATGCAAAAGTGCACACATTGCACAGCACAGCACTTTGTCTTACACACAGGACTACAATGAGCCATGCAGATCTTTGTGAATTAACGCTCCTAATGACACGATGTGCTCTCCCCCACAGTCATAGTACCCCCACCAACTTAGCTTACACTTTGTATCAGTAAGGGGAGTTGCATAGTTGTATCCATTATTTTCAGATTTAATTTCTGTAGTTATCACAGCCCCCCCCCCCCCCCAGCCGAAAACAGGTATACTTTTTTCAACATATTGCCACAATTATCCAACCATACTAAATTTGTATAAGCTTGTCTTCTCTATCCCTTCTACATAGAACCTATTGCAAAATGACTACAAATTAACATACCTTATCTCCTTGAATGACTTTAAATAAAAATTGAGAGCATTTCAGATGAACTCCTTAACTTGTACCTGTTTTGTATAATTTTTATGTAATTTTAAATTGTGTTTAAAATTATGTTGCAACTGAAACGTACCAGAAACGTGTTTTTACTGTAATCCCAATGGGACATTTCAGGTTAAATAATGGTTAAATGATAAAAACTTTCTTCATGATTAATTTTGAGGTATACAATGTACACAAATTCTACAAACTCACAAATTCACTGCACAACACTGTTTTGATGCTGCAGACTGAAAATGTTTATTCTTACCATGCTTACCTACAGTAGCATAACACTCAACAATAAAAGTTAGAACAAATAATTCTTACTACTGTTAAGTGTAGACAAAATAGTGTAGGCAAATAAAAACAACTGCATGAAGTATTTTCAGTTAAGCACGTATGCTTCCAAGGAAGTGCTTATCCCGACTACACTAATACACACATTGTTGTGTATTAGTGTAGTCGTTGGCAAGCCGGGGCTTTGTAATGACAAGGAAGTAACCGCCTTATCTGTGTCTGAAGGTATGAAGACGTGTGTAGATTTTTGTGTTTAATGCTTTGCAAAAAGTGTGAGGCTCAGTCTGTGCCTATTAGTGTACAACTCTTGACAGGTGCTTGCTCCTTGAGTGTAAACATCTGTAATTGTGTGGAAATTGTCATTTTAGTGTGTAAACAAATAAAAAACAAACAAACAAAAAAACTAACGCTTATAACATTTTTCATGTGTAATGTATGACTTGATATTAGTTTTTCAAATTCTGTAATACAAACCATCTTATCGGATCTTAGTCTTACCTTATACTTCTTGTTCTACGGTTTCTAAAATACAATCTTTGTGTCGTGTTTGCGCATGTTTTTCCCCTCACCAAGATGGAACTGACTAGAACTTTTTCCCAGAATTTTTAGCATTTTTAGGGTTTCAAACCACTCCCTCCGATCACGTGATTCAATCTCATTATTATTCACTCGATCTAGTGGGTGTGCGCCGGATCTGGAAGTTGACCAGACATTGTTAACTTTTGAACCCACATCCGCCATGATATCTGCAAAAAAACAGGTATCAACACCATGTGCACGTCATCAATCATCATGACAACAAGGTATTCATGTAGGGTCATAAATCTTGATTAGGAAACCCCCCCTCCTTAATCTAATAAGGAAATTCCCCCTTAACTCTTTGACTGCCAGAAAAGGGATGCTGTGGGTGGCAGCTGATTTAAGCATTTTGACTGATCTTTCAAGGTCCACAGAAAGTTTTGTGTTTGGACTATGGAAACACAGATACTACCAAATGAAAGATTGAACTCTCATCTTTCATCAGAAAAAAAAGTTTGTTTCTAACTTATTCAGTTTTTCAGCAATCAACAATAGAAAATAGGTTAGTTTCACCCAAATGCTCCGTTTTGGACCAAAATACGGAGAATTCAAGCTTTTTGTGAAACGATATTATTTCATGCACTCTAGTGAATTTGACACTTCTTTACTTCTATAAAACACTACCACCAACAATGAAAAAGTGTTTTTTGATAGCAAAATAAGTTTATTTACATTCAACAGTGTAACAATTTGACAAAACAATTTGGCAAACTATTTACAAATGTGTGCAACTGTGCATGTGTGGTGTGTGTATGTGTTACTATTTACAATTGTGTGGATGTTTCAACTACACTGTTTTTCTTTTAGTGTGTTATATTTTGTAACATTCCCCTTCGTGCAAGGGGACGCAGCAGGATTTGCATCACAGATTAGTTTCACTGCGATTGCCCCTTCGCGTGCAGACGCTACACTTTCTTGCCTGACTTTTTTTCCGGGCAGGTATATACTGCAGTGTGTGTTTGGCCATGTTGTCATCAAGTCTACTCTCAGGATCATGATACGGTGACCTGGTGTTACGTCTGGCTTCCTCATGTCCTTCAGTTCCTATACCGGGTGGTAAGAGATGTTCTGATCCATCTTATCCACTCCATTCATGGTGGCATCGTAGTCCAGAACCAGTGTCTTCTCCGTGATCAGGCTGTACCCACTCCTCCGATGAATATGCATTGGACTCGGGGTACTCTTCATCGTCCGATTGAACGTCCGCCTGTGCAGAAACGCTCGGTTGTGCGCCACGTTTTTCGGCGTTAACATCGCTAGCCGGTGAGGCTTTACGACGTGATCGAAGCCGCCGCGTCAACACTTCCAACTTCGGCGTCAACCTCGGAGTCACCATCATCATCATCAATGTGCTCTTTAGCACTGGTCGATGCTTTTCGTCTTTGAAAAAAATGCTCAAGCGTGAGCTGCTTGCAACCGGTCGCCATTTTCGCTTCCTCAGCCATTCTCCCCTCAACATTCAAGCTCCGCCTCACGTCTTCTACTGACGCCTACCCGATCTTGTCCAAAGAGAGTCATTGCTGCCATCAAGTGCCCATAAATAGTCATTATACTAACTCGATCTGCTTGATACTTTCAGCACAGCTGGCCAAGGCTTTCCTCCACCCGTCCCCCCCTCCAAAAAAAAAACATAGTTAACGTTTTTGGCGGCACTCATTTGGATTTTACTAAACGTTATTAAATGTTTTTGGCGGTCAAAGAGTTAATCTAATTAGGAATTTCCCCCTCAATCTAATTAGGAAATGCCTCCTTAATCTAATTCGATAATTCCCCCTTAATCTAACTAGAAAATGTCTCCTTAATCTAATTCGGAATGTCATCAATCAAATTTTGACAAGAAGGGAAACGTAATACTCTCTCTACCCTAATACAAATCAAATGAAACACGAGCCAAAGAAAATAGGAAAAATCTTTAGAGATTATTATCGAAAACATTATGCGCAGCCGCAAGCCACAGACCAGGACAAAATTAAAACCTTTTTAGACAGTTTAGATTTACTCTCCATTAGAATTGAGCAAAATAAGTGCTTAACAAGTCAAATTACTAATAAGGGGATACGGATGGCGATCGGTCGCTTAAAAACAAACAAGATGTCGTGCGGAGATGTGTTTTCTACAGAATGGTTCAAAAAATTAAAAAAAGAACAATTGCCTGTCCTTCACACAACATTTAATTGGACTATGATTAATAACATTAAAATTGCACACGACTGCACAACGTCTTGTAAACGAGCCTTGAAACTAATAAATAAATTGTAACGCAAGGCATTTCACATACAATAACAATAACGGCTTTTCAAATATGGGGAGAATAATTAGTTAAATAGTCCGTTTATGAAAAGAGAACAGACAGACGCAATTGCCTCTTGCATTACCAGCCAAATTGGCTAGTAAATATTTATGACCACTGTTAGACATTATTAACTTTTTTAATTCTTTATTTCATATATTAACCATGTTGAAATGTTTTATAGATGTGAAGTAGGTAAAATAGTGTTAAACTCAGTATAATTTGACCTTAACCTAAGCTGGTACACCTTGTTTGGTCTAAAATTCCCTCTCAGTGTTTACGCACACACATTCTCTTCGTGGGAGCGTACTCTGCTTCGGGGGAGCGCACACACCCACACACACACCACTGACTCTGTTTGCATCAGCACTCACGGCCACTCTAGATTTTGTTTTGGGAAAAAGTACATGTAAAATGAAAAACAGGTACAGTCTGTGTACGAAAATAATATTATGTAACATATTGTGTGAGAACCAATCTGTTCTACTCATTCTTAGTAGGAGGAGAAGGGGGCGATAACTTTCAAAACTCAATTCTTTAAAAGCTGGATTCCGCAAAGGGAGGGGGCACATGCGCACTCTGAAAATTCCACCTCATACGTGATGTTCAGTGTTGTTGCCGGTCCCGGAGAATTCTCTGTTTAATGAATCATCCTTGCAAGGTGTTTTTTTTTACAAGAAACCTGTCTTCAAATTTTTGGAACATGCAAAAGAGGATAAATAATTAGCCTCTTTCACCACACGCAAAAAAATATTTTTAACCCAGTTCCAGTAGGGACAGTTCTGTTACACGTAACTATTTTTTACATCACAGTGATAAGTGCCCCCTATTCCTAATACATTGAATACCATATAATAAAAACTGACAACACAAGATGCTTTACAAAAAGCCTTATTGTTTCCCAGCGTACTGACGTCACCCACTCGCACTGTTGTTCACATGCTAAAAATTAATTTCCTGGTTTGAAAGAGAGCGAGATTTTTACAGCGCCAAGCCAAACAAAATACAGTTTTATGAAGTATGACAGCCTCCGCGCCGGATGGAGGATGGTGATGTCCCCGGTTTCCCGCCGCAATTAGTGCACGGCTAGAGGGAGGTACACCGGCGGCATCCTCACTCGCTGAGAGCCGTCACCTGCCTTTTACAGGTGCAGTACACAGTCGCTAAAACCGAGAGGTCCGTCTTCCCCCACCAAATGGAATCATGCTGGAAGTTACACGGCTTTATCTTTACGGTAAATATACATTTTCATTTGTAACACTAACGCTGATGGCCAAAATGTAGCAAGCTTTACTATGCCGGTTTGTTCACAGACGGTGACAAAAGTTCTTTGCACTGATGTTTACTGTGGGCTTGCTTAGCTTTTTACACCACAGACACGCCATAGAACTGGTGAGACAAACAAATGGTCTACAATTAAATAAACCTAGCTTCACAAATAAAGAAAAACATAAAATACAAATAAAACATATACATACCACTTTGACCTGCTAGTGAACAAACAGGGGTACTTATTTGACCATATTAGCTTTACTTTAGTATCTGCAACTTGCGTGAGGTCGAGCGTTCTGCGAGCTGCATCGGACTACTGCTTTGCTATACTAGTGGAAAACAGGAAGTGGCCTAATCGTGGTCTAAAAGTTAAACATCTAAATTGTACCCTTTTAATCTAACTTGCAACTAATTATTATTAACAATATAGTCCTACAAATTACACAAAGATAATGGGAAAATAAAAACAATGCACATAAAAAATAAGTTGCGCACCATATTAAACTTTCAATTAGAATACCATATTTTCACGACTATAAGGCGCACTTTAAAGTCTTAAATGTTCTCAAAATCAACGGTGCGGCTAATAGTGAGGTGCGCTTTGTGTGTGAAAATATGACTGACTGTGTGAGAGGACTTACCGCACACTTACTTATATAAAGCTTATATAAAAAATATAAAGGCGGACCTGACTGAGGACAGACATGAGAGCAGGAAGAGTGAATTTGGTGAAGAGTTCTACAGCCCCTCCTCTCCCTCCTCCACCCACCACCCCCACGTGTTCGCTCTGCCAATCGTGATTTGTTGGGTTCAAACTTATACCATGGCGCTAAAGCATGTATGTTCAGTGAGCATGTGTCTTCTTTTTTTCTATTTTGCTTGTTTCAGAGCTTAACGAGCCACTTACAAGGTAATTGTTTGATTGACAGCTCCCTCCAAAACAGAGTGGTCTGCTCGCGCAGGTAGTGAGAGAGATGGAACATTCCAAATGCAAAGGGGTGTCCGGGCTAAACTTCTACATACAGTTGTATATTGTTTCCTTTTTTTCCTTTCTTTTTCAAATGCTTTATTAGACAACGTGCACTTACAGCAACAGACATCGCAAAAGTCACTTTGAAGAAGAGCAAGTCTACACGATGTAGCTAAACAGATCACACAACACCAGATTGTTTTTTTTCCACGCATCACCTTTCCTTCCTTATCTCCGTGACTCAAATGCGCACTCTCAGCCGCTGTGAAAAATAAAGTTCGGCAAATGAACGCAGAGCTTGCTATCATTCCGGGAGGCTGGCGAACACAACTTTACCAAGACTAGGAGGCAGCACCGTGCAAGTTATGCCACAATTTGTCATTGAATCGTGAATGCTTTGGCGAACGCAAAAAAACAGCATTATTTTTGAGGACACAACAAGATTCACTCTGACAATGAGACGGAGTGTTTGATGGAGAACTTGCCCAGTTGTTTGTTTCTGATACAGAAGATCATGAGGACTATGACTGATTTGTGGATTAGGATTGATTAAAAGCAACGTGAGTACATTGTTATATACTTCAAGTACAACTGAACTCACTGTTTACATTGTTACTTCAACTGAACTCAGTTTTGTTCCGTTTGCTGCCTTTTTTAAAAGATGCGCTAGCACTAGCATGTGAGAATACATCTTGTACTGAGCCCGCTGATTTGAACCGATCTGTACACTGTTTGTACAGACCAATCACAAAGTGATCTTGTGTTTGGGGGACCAGGAAGCGCCGACACTAGGGGAAACAAACAAACCTAACTTGGACAAATGGACGCAGCAATTAATTTTGTTCTTGCACAATAACTCACCGTTTCCTTGTTGAATGTCGAAGTGCTTTGTGCATTTTTAGCTGGTTAAGATGACGTGCTTTTTTTAGGGGGGTGTGCCTATGACGAGAACGAAGGCGACATTTTCATACATTGCCGTGATTGGTCAAAACGAAAGTTAGGTAAATGTGCACAAGATGCCGCATCATCCAATCAGCTCAAAGTATTGTTCAGAATGTCCCGCCTTTCCTGAGCAAATCACCGTGGAGCAGTCCCAGATTGATATTGGGGAGAACTCCCTTGAGTGAATCACAATTATCAATCTGGATATTGCCAGGTTATCCATCCATCCATCATCTACCCCCTATCTGGAGTCAGGTTGTGCGGGCAGCAGATTTAGCAGGGAAGCCCAGACTTTCTTCTCCCCGGCCACTTCAACCAGCTCCCCAGAGAGGGAACCGCCATGGGCTCTTTCCCCTACAAGCAGCCAACATGCTCTACATTTTGCATGCGGCTGTGTGAGTCTGCGTTGCTTTGGTTGCCAAATAAGTTACTTATCCGCCACAATATAAAGGCTCGTTCATAAAATGAACTTTGATTAATTTAAATTGTTCAGGTGCAACACGGCAAACCAGTTTTACCCTGCCTCTCACCCACAGTCAGTTGGGACAGGCCCCAGCAAACCATTTATGGTTGGATGATTTTTCCAAGTTTTGGTAATTAGCATGAGCAAGCTTTAATTTATTTAACTTTAATAAATGCAACGTTTGTTCAACATATGGTACAGCCACTATCATTGCCCAATACTGTGTGCTGACATGACTCAAATGATTTCAAAACATGAAAACATCATTGACAT
This sequence comes from Vanacampus margaritifer, assembly GCF_051991255.1. Lineage (NCBI taxonomy): Eukaryota > Metazoa > Chordata > Actinopteri > Syngnathiformes > Syngnathidae > Vanacampus > Vanacampus margaritifer. The sequence goes on along the minus strand of NC_135441.1, from coordinate 3,102,389 downwards.
ATTGTGTGCCTTAGTGCAGTGAAAATCAGGCCACAAAAATACAGTAAAAAAACAATTATCAAAAAAAGCTTCAAAGAAAAAAAGACAAGATTAGATTTTATTGTTTCCTTGCACAGTACTGTCAGTACAATATACTGTAGATCTGTGTTTACTACGACATACAGCAATGTTGTTTAGTGAAGGCTATTGAAAAAAAAGTCTACAGGTTATTACCGAAGTAAAACACATAAGCAGCATTGACAAATTCAAGTTTGAATCCTTGTTGTTCAAGACACTGGTTTGAACTTACTACTGTTTGACTGGTAAAGGGGGCTGTAATAGGTAATGAGTTCAAAGACCTAACTTAGGATGTGATTGCCATTAGTGCTCTGCAGGGACCACTTCCAGAAGAATCTGTAAACTGCTGTTAATAGAATCTACACACAGGGGGGTAGGGGGTGGGGCGGGGAGAGAGGGGGAGGGTAAGTGTACATGAGTAACGTAATGCATTAATGTTGATGTTAATCACTTTTCACAAACCAAACAGTATTCAAAAATATCTTATTAAAAATTGAAGGGACCTGGACCATGACATATTATATTGTGGTCTTAAACGATTTAAAAGATTTACACAGTGGGACCATGGGACTGGCAGCTCTTTGGGCAAGGCAAGGAACAAGGGCAAAGTCAAGAAGTGAAGCTCCATCATGACTTTGAAGTCAGAATTTTGACTTTAAAGTGATAATTCTAACTTTAAAGTCAGAATTCTCACTTTAAAAAAAAAACTGAATTCTCACTTAAACTCATTCACTCACATCCATTTTTCACTGAAGCAACCCACTTCGCTCCGGTCTGTTTTACTGGATTTTGACTGATTTTCAAGGCTACTGCTATAAAAACATGGAACCTACCAAAAGAAAGATTAGAGTCTCTTCTTTCATCAGTATATTTGTATCTGTTTCAGTTTTGCAGCAATTAGCATTAGACTACAGCTAAATTTCATCATTATTCACAAACCTGTTGAAAACACTGGGAAAAATAACTTGTTATTACATGGCCCTGGTTGATCTCTTATACTCTCCTGCCACGTGCTGGCTGTTTTTTGTAATACCTACCATTTCTCTAAACTACCTCTTCATGTCAGAAGCTGTATCAAAGCCATCTGTATGCTCGAGCATAAAAAAATAAATGTATAAATATGTTTTGGGGAGTGCAGGACAAAGTATTTACTCTCTTCACTGGCCCTAATCCTCTTTTCAACCCTAATCCTTTTTTCAACCTTTAATATCAAAATTATTTTAATATCTGTGGTTGTGGGGCTGTGATTGCAAAAGCTTCTGATATTAGTATTTAGGTCACAATGGAACAATGCACAAAATATAAAGTACTGAAAACTTAATTTTGGATATAAAATCAATAACTATAGATTATATCATGGAACATGTATGTTAATGCCTACTCATTTAACGATCCATTTTCCAATAACCTTTGTTTGAGACTTACCTAAAGCATTTTGCACCCACTTGGGCCTGCGGTTGAACTGTACAAAGATGTAGTAGGCTGGGATCCCCGTCAGGGAAATGGCAAATCCAATGCCTGTGTTGAGTGGGTCTGAGTACAGCGAGAGGAAGACCATAAAGAAACAAGTAAGGCTGAACACCACTGGGATGATAATCGGTACCTGGGCAGAAAACAACAGTGAATAAATAGGTTTATATATCTACAAACACAATTCATAATCAGGTTGCAAATTTTTGCCGGAGTATTATACAACGGTGTTTCAGAGACACTTAGCGAGAAAAAACAAAACAAGATGATCTTTAAATTCGGCAAGATGACATTTTAATTTCCTGCCGACTTTAAATCTCGTCATGCTGACTTTAAAGCCTGTCTTGTCTTTTTTATTATTATTATTTTCAGGCTAGTTGACCCTAATACGCCATCATAGGAATGCCATATATTGAGTTGAATTGTTTCATTTCCTTCTTTGGATTTCCTGATAAAACTGCTTTGCACGAGTCTTGTGATATGATCCTCCTACATCTGCCCTGCATACTTACTCATGTTTATTCCAAACAGCTGTCATCCTCTTTCACGTCATATGCAGCTTTACCTTGTTATCATCCATCTGTGTTAAAGGACCCATATCAAGCTATTTAAGCCCTTCCACAGTTAACTATGGGCAAACAGTATATGTTTTCTACTCACAAAAAAATAGGGATATTTGGCTTTTAGGTGAAATTTATGGAAAATGTAAAACCTCCATGCTACAGTGATATTATATCATGAAAGTAGGACATTTAAGTAGAAAGGAGTCGAACAACGCTCGTATATGCAGTGATCACTTCGTGAAAGTTAAGGCTACAGTAATGAAACTACTTACATAGCTGAATAAAACTCTCAACAGGCCAGTGTGATATTACTGGAAACATAGCTAACCGTGATATTACCATGTGGAGTTTGTTCTACAGCTTGTGTGTCCATGCAAGGTGGCTGTGTCTTTGTTTTTAGCAATGCTAGCTACGTTAGCTATCACGACGAGTGGTTCTTAAATTGATGTCCTTCTTCCAGGAAGGCTTCAACATACTGATGGTAATATATACTTATACTTAAGCATTGGTTCATTCACAAGACGTTTACATAATTACAGAACGTAGATACATCACTGATGAGTCTCTTTTTGACCGTTTAAGTCATTTAAGACCAGTCGTAACAGTTAGCCAGCTAGCTTGTAGACTGACGCCAGTGGTACGTTTGTGTACATTTGAGTTGAAATAAGAATGATTCGGAATCACATTTACTCACCCGAGCAAAAACAAGACGGCAGTCATTCAGTGCTTTTTTTTAATCTGAGTTCGCTGACCCAACCACACACGAAATAGTTGTAAGCCTCCAGGCTTTTATACGCCTTCATTTGGCTAGCGGTGTAGTATGATGTCTGGAGGACGAGGTCATTAGTGATGTCGATACTAATATTGCCTTTACACCAGGCAAATCCGACACGAGTTCGGAAAAATAACTTTTGCTCAGAGTGTAAGGATCATATCTGACATATTTTACTATTTTTAGAGCGTATCGGCTACATCCAGGCTCACTCAACGGTTTTGCATACTTGCTTTCCATCATTTTTAACGGGTGTTCCCTACTTTCTGACCTTCAATTGAATTTCACGCGCTGCCTGAATCACGTGGGCATTACAACCCTCCTAGACACAGTATACTGTTTTCTTTTGTGCTGAAACTTAAATTTAATTCTAAATTTAAACTTCTGGATTCACTCGTGCATCAGTTGCTTAATTCTTTCTTCGCTGCAGCAGCTTTACTTTTGCCCCACACAGAATATGATTTTAATTTATATGCCGGCATTAACACCTCCAATTCCAAGGGAGAAGCAGTAGCTTTTATTTCTATGGTGACTTAATATATCGGTACCAAATGCAAGGGTCATGGCTGTTCATATATGGTATTTTTTTTTCTTGTACTCGTGTTTCAGGTCTTTTTCTTTCCTTCAGTGTTTTGAGTTTTTTTAAGGTGCTTTGTGGAGTTTGTCACTTTTTTTTTCTGGTCCAAAGCGTAACTGCAGCCTGTGTGACAAGCTTGTACATGGTGTGCATGCGCTCGAATAAACTGTTCGTTTTTTTAGTTTTCTTGGGGTCTGAGCTAGGGTTTGGACTGTGTTCTGTTTTTTTCCTCAAGTTTTCATCCTAATTGTGTGGTACGCTATCACTAAATGTCCGTGGGGATCGAGTATGACATCACCACCAAAGAAGGGAGCCGTCGACCCCGGCCAGGACAGGGCAAGACAACCCCGCAGGCCGCGGCAGCGCCAGGGCACAACCCCCAGGCCCCAGGAGTCCGGAGCCCCCCCAACACGGCCCGTGCCCGAAGCCCAACGCAGCAGAACGGGCCACGGTAAGCCCACCAGGCACCCCACGACCCCCTCCTGCCCCTGCTGCTGGCAGCAACTGGGTTCCTGATCATAAAAACACAACCATTAGTTAAATGCCAAATACAGAAGCAGCAATATAAGCTATAGCGATGTGGTGGCTCTCGCTAACAGGCAGAATCAAGTTACCAGATTTAGATTGAAAGATTCTACATAGACCATTTTTGTATAAATTTTGATATTTGATTTTATTCGAAGCAGAGATTTTTTTTCCACTAAAATGTGATTTATTAGGAGCTGAGACCATTGGTAAAAAATGTCAGTTTTTTAATTTGTAATTTTGGAGCATGTTTGTAAATGATATAAAACATATCTGAGAAAAGATGGTGGAGATGTGTAATTCCTTTCTGCTCCCACACACCTAAATAAAACGATTGATTGTCGACCAGATATGGAGAAGAGTGGGCTTATGCCACATTAACATAGATACAAACAAAACAGTGCAAAAGGGAATATGAAGATGCATGTGACCCTTTATACATGCCGGAGAGCAAACCCAGGAGCCCGGAGCCCCCCCACCCCAACACGGCCCGCGCCCGAAGTCCAACGCAGCAGAACGGGCCACGGCAGGCCCACCAGGCAACCCACGACCCCCTCCCGCCCCTGTGCTGGCAGCAACTGGGTTCCTGACCGTAAAGACACAAACATTAGTTAAATGCCAAATATAGAAGCAGCAATATAAGCTATAGCGATGTTGTGGCTTTCGCTAACAGGCAGAATCAAGTTACCAGATTTAGATTGAAAGATTCTATGTACATAGACCATGTTTGTATAAATTTTGATATTTGTTTTTTATTCGAAGCAGAGATTTTTTTCCATTAAAATGTGATTTATGGGGAGCTTAGATCATTGATAAATAATGTCAGTTTTTTAATTTGTATTTTTGAAGCAAGATGGTGGAGATAAGCCTACAAACAAAACATGTGACCCTTTATACATGGAATATTAAAGGGGCAAACGAGCCTGTCAAAAAGGCAAGGTACTATCACATCTAAAGTCGCTCAAAGCGGATGTTGTCTTTTTGCAAGAGACTCATTTGAATAATGATTCTTATAATAGGCTTGGATGTAAATGGGTAAGCCAAGTACACCATTCAATAATTTCTGCAAAAGCCAGGAGTAGCAATACTTAAAAGAGGAGTGCCCTTCAGACATCTGTCCACGTTGGCAGATAAGAACGGCAGGTACATATTGGTTACGGGAGAGATGCATTCCACTCCGATTATATTACTGAATATTTATGGGCCAAATTTTGATGATCCAGACTTCAACAGAAAGGTATTTACATTTATTCCAGTTATACCTAACGCCAATTTGGTATTTGGAGGGGACTTTCATTTAGTCTTAGACCTATACTTAGACAAGTCCTTCCCAAAGAAACTTACATTAGGTAGGGGCAGTAGTTTTGTTAAAACATACTTGGAAAATATGACAATCTATGATGTATGGCAGACTTTGAATCCATCAGGAGGGAGTACTATTTTCATAGGGGGGTGCTGGGGGTGGGAGGGTGTCTGGGGGTTTGGGGGCGGCTGGGGCGCTGGGTCATGGGGGGGAGCGGGGGCTGTGGATCGGTGGGGTTCCTGGCGGGCCTGCAGTGCACCGTCCTGCTGCGTTGGGTTGGGGGCGCGGGCCGCGTTGGGGTGGGGGGCGCTCCTGCTCCTGGTTTTGCTCTCCGGCCGGTGGCCCCTGCGGGGCCCGGGGGTCGTCCTTTGGCGCTGCCGCGGCCTGGGGGACCCTGAGGTGTTGCGCTTGCTCTGTCCTGGCGGGGGTCGACGGCTCCCCTCTTTAGTGGAGATTTTCATGCATGCCAGATCCACCACACCAGCATTTATCGAAACTCAGACACAATCTTCCTCAGGTCATTGAATCGGTGGAGGCTGGTGTCTGTGGATCTCACTCTGCTTCGTCTGTCCTTCCTTCCTTTCCTCAGTCTCTCCTTTGGTCTCTCGAGGTCTCCCTGATTTGTTGAAATTTAGATGTCTCTGGGGTTGGTGAAGGACTACTGGGAATCATATAAAGCCTACACATTAGAGGATGTATAATATCATTTCAGGCTTCACAGAACAAATTGAAGAAGGCAAAGCAAATACAACTAGAAAAGCAGATACGGGACTTAGATGCTGACAATGCAAGGTTACCTACTAAAGACAAGTATCATACTATATGTGCATTGAAGTATAAACTTAATGAGATACTCTCCAGCAATATTAGTAGAGCATTTACATGTCAGACAAAAACACTTTGAATTTGGGGACAAGCCACACAAATTATTAGCGAGACAGTTGAAGAAGTTGGAAAATGATAAAACTATTCATGAGATTAGATCTGCAAGTGGGAATCTCCTTACCTCATACAAAGACATAAATGACAAGTTCAGGCAATTTTATGAATCTCTTTATACTTCAAATGCACATGCAGAATTTTCTAGACAGCTATAATCTGCCTGTGCTGGATGAGGTGGATCGTGAGACCCTTAATGCCAAGATAACAAATGAGGAAATTGCTAAATCTATTGGCTTGCTGAAAACTGGGAAAAGCCCCGGGCGAAGATGGGCAGGGAAATGAGTTTTATAAATATCTGAAAATTAAACTTGTTCCATACTTGCTTAAATTATATAATTACGCGTACAGCGAGAAGTCTCTGCCACCAACACTTAACGAAGCAGTTATCACTGTACTTCCTAAAAAGGGCAAAGATTTGGAGGAAGTGGCTTCTTAAAGACCTATCTCCTTATTAAACTCAGAGCAGAAAATTTTGGTAAAAATATTGGCGAGTTGCCTGAGTTAAGTGATGAATAAACTGGTGCACTCTGACCAGACTGGCTTTGTGCTGGGCAGACACTCCGCTAGCAACCTTCGGCGTTTGTGTAATGATATTTATCCTCCCAAGTTACAGAATGACTTGGTAATACTCAGTTTAGATGCCGAAAATGCTTTTGATCAAGTGGAATGACCATACCTTTTTGCCGTCTTCCAAAAATTTCAATTGGGTCAAGATTTTATTTCATGGATAAGACTACTGTATAAAAAACATGCTGCGAGAATTCTTACAAACCACACATTATCTACTCAGTTTAAGCTTTGCAGAGGGACTAGACAAGGATGTGTTCTCAGTCCACTACTGTTGAAAAAATGGAAGATCAGGAGTGGCTGAAGCAACACTTAAAAAAAATATAAATAAAATGACTTTGAAATTTTGATTGTCATTCATATTTTCTTTGAGATTGTGCTTGGTGTATACTGAGTGTTTATAGTTTACATTGTGCACTGCTTAGTGCACTGAATTCTTGAGTAACTCAAGTTGTTTTTACTGAGGAACAACATTTTCTGCACAGAAAGGCCCAGTCGATTTCGTGGGTTTTTTGGAAACAACTTCCCCAGCCTTAGACCACCATGAATAGTACGTGAATGGATGACGTCACCACTGTCAGTGCGGTCTCTAACTTAGTTGTCCTATTAATTTAACAAGTGGGATGTAATTGGTTTCTGTAGCACTGCAAAGATTATGCATAATATCAACAAACATCATAACTTTGCACGAGCATGTAGCATTAAAACTCTGCTGAATCAGACAATGAACACGGAACGTGAGTGTATTTCACCTTATTTGGTGGCACGAAATAGAAATGCTCCCACACTTGAGAACGCTTCCTGGATGGCTCCATCAGTCTAAATTTTCAAAACTTCAAATGTCAAACAAGCGACAGCTATTTGTTATGTACAATATGTGAAGAACGGGGACGGACATGATGCCTCTGAGGTGTTTCACCCAGTTTAAATGCACTGAGTCTCATGCCAAAGTTTCAAAGCCCCGCCTATCAAACCAAAGCAGTCAGGTGAATCGGTCAGTGATGTCAACTGAAGCTCCGGCCCACTGCTTCACTACAAGCCGCCTATCGAGTTCAAAGCGTGCTTCGGAGCTTCAGTGTTAAAGGTAGCACCAGTGTGATTGGCACTGGAGGCAGTGTGTGAGTGTCTTGTGCGGGAACTTGACTACATGACTTGGGGGAAGCGGGAATCGATCAGCGGACCTGCCGGTTACTGCTTGACTGGTTCTACCTCCTGACCCACAGCCGCCAAACAATTTAACTAGGAAGTAAGTGATCTGTACTCTCAGCTCGGTCTGTGAATATTTTTTTTTAAACTTCAAAGTAAATGGAGGCAAAGGAACTGAGGCCTGTAAAACATTTGCGGTTTCCCAGGAATGCAACAGCCTGGGAACACGATGAGCTGATTCTTTATCACATTTGGAAGCCTTGAGGATTCTTTTCAACAAAAATACACTGAAAAGCAAAAAGTGTGTCAATACTGACCTTAAAGGGGCGTGGGATGTCAGGCCGGGTGTATCGAAGGTAGATTAAACCAAGTACTACCACACCAATTGATAACCACCGCAGAAAGCTCATGAAGTTTAGCAAGCTCTCGATGTCTCCCAGAAACAGCTCAAGAATGGTCAATGGATACTGCACACAGAATTTTTAAAGCATTGTATGACTCTTCTACAATATACAACATTAAATTGTAATAGTCGGAGAGACGAAAGTGCCCACCACTTCCATCTCTCCATCCGTCTCTCCAGGAAAACACGAACCGAGAAGGACCCAATGGACGAAAACCTGCTTCAGTCGGTGCTCAGTCCATGTATTTTTTCAAGCATTCACTGAAAATGTGGGCATCCGTCAAAAACAGGGCTGACAGAGAGATGGAAGTGCACACCTCTGCAAATTACTTATTATGGGACTGCTGAGCGCTGCTGCTTGTGAAGCAAGCAGGCACATATTACTATTGTTAACATTGTTAACATTTTTAATTCTTTATTTGATATTTTAACCATTTTGAATTTAGTTATAGATGTGTAGAGCAGGTGAAGTAATGTTGAACTCAATATAACTCGACCTTAACCTATCTGTTATCTTGTTTTGTCTAAATTCCCTTTCAGTGTCCTGCTTGAGAAAGTTCAACCTGACATACTGAGATTCTGTTTTGAGAAAGTGCAAGCAGGCATACTGAGAACCTGTTTCGTCTAAAAGTGAAGAAAGTGCAAGCTGGCATATTGAGATTCTTGGATAAATTTGATATTAAGAGGTACAAGTTGACACAGCGTACGTACGCCGCTGTTATAAATTTGATACTAAGGGTTACAGGTTGACACAGTGGATAGGCCGCTGTTAAGAAATCGGGAGATCCTTGAATAAGTTTTTCAGCACGGGGAAAACAGTTTGTTAAGGCAATCGAGAGATTCTTAGATGATTTGCCGTTAAAATCTTTGAATACTTTTTTCAGCACGGGGAAAACAGTTTGTTAAGGCAATCGAGAGATTCTTGGATAATTTGCTGTTAAAATCCTTGAATAAATTTGTTCAGCTGAAAGGAAAAGATATCCGGATATTTATTGTTTTGTCGCGGAATTGATCTTTTGTCGACTAATTTTATGGTACTACAAGTGAGACGTCACTGACTTAATACATATTTATATAACTTTAATATAATAATAACTAAGCAGGTTAATGTTTAATATAAGTTACGGGGGCACTTTTGACCGCGACACCGAATAGTTTGACCTGATAGTACTTCCGCTAGACGACTTGAGAGCTTCCGGGGTTTGTAATCGGCCGTTGACCGTCAAACAATGACGTGAAATGTATTTATTATTGAACGACTGGATGTAATTTATTGTGGAAAAGGTTGGTTCTCTCCGATAAGATCTGTGGTTTGCTTGATGTCTTTGATGACAACAGTTTAAGTTGTATGTGTACGTAAACGCCGATCACTGGTTACAAAAGTGTTAGAGATATATGTATGTTCTTTAAATAGAGGAAAAAGCCAGACGTAACTGTAAGAAAAGTGTATTAAATGATGATTAATGCTGAAATATTGACTTTGGGTGGTTCTGTAAAGATCGCTCGGATGGCTGTGATAACAACTAAGTAAATAGTGTTCTATTTTTTTTTCTCGCTTCGAAAATAAAAACAGCTGTAGACGACGAATTTATGTAATAAAACCGTTTAGTAAAGGCTGAACGGGATAAATTGATTAGACAACGACAACGTGATATGACTAATGAAGCTTCTAATGTATTGTCGAACAGCTATTAAATTGAAGATATTTAGAGGAAGCTGCCTTATCTGATATGTGTGCTTTTACTGGGTGAAGTTATGAGTGTGCGTGCGTGTGTGAGCAGCATTTGAGGAAGGTGTGTGAATTGAAGGGAACATTCTTTGTTATAAAATGACTAGGGTAAATTGTGTGATTGTTGCGTTTGTATGGAAGTAGAAGGGCAGTTTTTGTGGTTTTTCTCCTCAGTGATGACAATGGAGAGGAACGGATTTTTTTATGAAATATAAAAGACAATTTTTAAAGCCTTTTCCCCCATGCTGGTTTAAAGACAGGCCTGTGGGGAATGGGGGAGTAACTTGTAATTTAACTACAGGCCACTATCTATATTATTTTTAATTAGGTCTGCTTTTTATAGTTGAATATTGAGTAATAATTATTATTTCTTTTTTAATTGAAAAATAATTTTTATTTTTCCCCTGCATCTATGATGACTCATTCGTAGGTGTGAAAATGATTTAACCTTTGTTCTGTCTCTGAGTCCTATTTCAGAATTTGAAGTCGGCCATTTTGCGTGCAAGTCCCTGAGACCGGACAGAACTTCCCATCAGGGCGCCAACTGGGAGCACACACATTTGTAACATAATTTGAGGTGATATGTAATTAAAAATAATCTAAGGTCGACAAATACGAAAGTACAGAAACACTACTTGCTATGGATTGCTCCCAATCCCGGAAATTGTCATATCTGACTTGATGTTTTACCAAAAGCTGACAAGGAGGCTCTTGTGGAATATTCATTGAAAACTGGACACTTGCCAACTGACTCTGTACTATATTCGTAAGTTTTTAGAGCAAACTGTCCCATCTCATCTTAAATATTATTTACGAAGGTATGCAAAAGATATCAAATTAAATACTGTAAAACATAACAATACTGAATTATAATTAGCAATTATTTAATTGCAAACTTTCAGAATTTTTATTTTATTCTTTTTATTTTATTTTATTTTATTTATTTATTTTTTAAAAGGAAAATAATTAAAAAGCAAAAAGAGGATTTTGTTCTTTCGGTTTTCTACTGATAAAATCTGCCCCAACATTATTAGGTGATGACATATTATGTTTCAATCAGTGCTGTTCATTGATCGAGATCACTGTTTCAACTGTGGCCGTTCTGGACACTGGGCCAATACCTGCCGACAGCGCTCGCGGCCAGAGGCACATGACAAAAAAGAAGAGCACCTTGTTGTTCCGCCCTCCACTGATATTTCATCACCTAATGTTGTGAGAGATTGTGTTATGTTTCAGTCACTTCCTTTTGTTGATCGAAATCATTGCTTCAAATGTGGTCAAGCCGGCCACTGGGCAAATGACTGCGGACAGCACTCACGTGGCATCTGGAGCAGAGGCCGCCAACAACAAAATGGGCGCGGCTACTATCAGTAGAATGAACGCGGCTACTATCAGCAGAGGGGGCGTGGCTTACGTACGCGGTCATCATCACAACAATATCTGCCCTTTCCCCCTAATCAGCAGTTCCTGCCGCCGCCTGATGAACAGCAGCAGTTCCTGCCGCCGCCTGATGAACAGCAGCGGTTCCTGTCGCCACCTGGTGGACAGTTTCCACAATGACTGGACCCTGAACTCACATACAAAGGTCTTAAAGGAGAACAAACTACTCCAATACACAGACTTTCTTGCATGCATTCATGTACGCCCCGAACTGTCCTGTGAATCCTATGGGAAAGGATCTTCTCATAAAAACTGCTCCACTGCGCTGTTGACTCCGCCCCCACCCAGAATGTCTCCTTGAGTTCGTGATCTCAGACCATATGATGCAGTATCTGACTGTGTACACTGCACTCACATTTTTGACAGGTGTAGGTGATGACATATACAGTGGAGCATTCCGTACACAGAAGCAACTGATTGGCAACACTCTATACACACAGATTTATTATATTCTAAAACTCTTGTTGCCTATTTGATTTAATATGATTTGTTTGTCTCCATGTCTGTTTTAGAACAATCAGCTTTTGGACCGACATCAACAAGGGGAGACACCTGAATAGCAAGCTTCATGGTGACATGTTAAAACTACAAAACTAAACTGCTGCACTGTGGTCTATTGACCCAACTGATGTGGGCCTGTCTAAAGTGGCTCTAGTAACTTTTTAAAATTAATACCCCACTCCGTTTGGGTGCCGCAATATTAATGATAAATGAAGGGCCACTTCATATCTTAATAATAATTGGTGGTTGGCTGAAAACGGGGGTTCTTTGTAAATTTATGGGCCTAGCTACAATATTTCTATTTTTATAGTAGAAAAGAAAATACTGGTAAATTTCGTATGGTTTCGGAAATTGAAAACGGCTTGTGTGAATAAGGATAGGATAAAATTTATTTCAATCTTAACTCTTTTACTGCCAAAGACGTTAAATGACGTTCTGCAAAAACCTACGGAGGAGCGCCAAAGACGTTAAAAGACGTCCTCCCATTTTTTTTTTTTTTTTTTTGAAACGGGTGCTGGGAAGGCTTGCGGAGCTCTCCTGAAAGTTTTAAGCAGGTTTTTTGAGCCTAATGACTATTTTTGGCCCCTAGAGGGCAGCGATGACTCTCTTTTGACAAGATCGGGTGGGCGTCAGTAGAGGCGGAGCTAGAGCGTTGAGCAGGAGATCAGAATGGAAAACAAAGGAAAAATGGCGGCCGGTCGCGAGGAGCTAACGCCAGAGCCGTTTTTTTCAAAGACCAAAAGCATCGCTAAAAAAGCACATTGTTGATGACGATAATCATCATCGATGATGAAGATGACTCCGTGGTTGGAAAGCATTGACGCGGCAGTAGAAGACGTTAGATGGAGCTAGATGGAGGAGGGAACGGGCAATGGCGAGCGTTTGCAAGCAGCTCTACACTTACAAGACAAAAGGCATCGACCAACGCTAAAATAGTACATTGATGACGATGATGATGAAGGTGAATCCGAGCTTGACGGCGAAATTGGAACCGCTGACGCGGCGGCTATGACGGTGTCGTAACGCGGAGCGCAACCGAGCACGCACAGGCGGACGTTCGATCGGACGACGGAGTGTGCCCCGAGTCCAATGCATATTCATCGGAGGAAGTGTGTACAGTCTGCTACTTGCTTTTTATTCCCCGGAAAAAAAGCCCGTCAAGAAAGTGTAACGTTTGCACGCAAAACGGACCAATGTGAAAGTGAAAGTAAACTGTGTGCGAGTCCTGGCGTCTCTTTGCACGCAGGAGAGCGTTACAAAAAGAAAAACTGTATTTGAAACATCCACATAATTGTAAGTAGTACTACAGTTGCACACATTTGTAAATAGTTTGCGAAATTGTTTTGTCAAATTGTTACACTGTTGAATGGAAATAAACGTATTTTGCAATCAAAAAACACTTTTTCATTGTTGGTGAAAGCGTTTTACAGAAGTAAAGCACTATTTAGGTGTTTGTGGCATCATTCATGGACAAAAAGAAGTGTACAATTCACTAGAGTGCATGAAATAACATCGTTTCACAAAAAGCTCTTTTTCTCCGTTTTTTGTTTCAAAAGAGAGAATTTCGGTGAAAGTAACCATTTTCTATTGTTGATTACTGAAGAACGGAATAAGGTAGAAACAAACTTTTTTTTCCTGATGAAAGCTGAGAGTCCAATCTTTCATTTGGTAGTATGGGTGTTTCCATAGTCCAAACACAACATTTTCTGTGGACCTTGAAAGATCACTCAAAATGCTTAAATCGGCTGGCACTGGCGACAACCCGTTTTTGAAAACGTCTGGCAGTCAAAGAGTTAATTATTATATTTTCCGTTATTTGAGGCTTGTTGAATTTGGTCTTCTAATATTTTGCCCATTTCAACTGAGTTGGGACTCATTGATGTGAAACACGGCGAATTTGCTGGTTAAATTTAAAAAAAAAATCCCCTCTTTTAGTCGATCTTTTATCAGATGGGGGAATTACTGGTCTGTCTGTGTGTATCGTCACGAAGGAAGATATGCACACAAACAGTCCATGTTGAATTAAATAAATATAGAACTATAAGTTAGTCTGAATGTGATAATTATATAGTCCGTGAGAAAGAATGAATTCACAGGAGGACAATTGAAGGTGATCGGACTTTGACCATGGAGGAGAGTAAGTTTTGGCAAAGACGACACTCATGGCGGAAATAAGGTGAATATGTTCTATTTCCGAAACAATTGAAGGATCTCTCCCTGGGGTGCTCACGGTTCCGGCCGGACGTGAGCAGCTCTGGGGGTCAGATGTTATTTTTATGGGTTTTACTTGCTGGTGATAGTTGCATTTATTTTATGGCTGGAAGCACATTCATTCCATATCTATAACAGTATATATCATGGTAAAACAATTTGATTAATCATTATATACCATCATATGGGTTTCCTAGGAAAATTTGATCAGACAATGGAACCCATTATAAGCTGTAGACAAAATTGGCCTCATCAGATTTGAATTGGCTATAAGATTTTCATTGTTGCATTAATGAATGTGCTTAGGTCATTAAACTCAGCCAAAGGCTGGATTCTGATTGAATGTCACAACAAACAGAATTTTTCCCCAGGACGGACCTACAGAACTTCACTAACATTTACTAACTCCAAACTAACAAAAACTACCAAGATGCTCTTTCAAAAAGAAGGAATTGTGAATATGTATGTTGATAAGTGACTAAATGAAAATGTCCTGCACCCAGATGGGGTGACGGAGAGGTCACTCTGGTCCAGTTCACTGGGAACACATCGTTCCACATCTTGTCTATCAGACCCGCCGGGTCCGCCTCCTGCTCAACCCTCCCCCCACCAGCAGGAAACCACCTGACGACTCAACTGGAAAACCATGCCTGCTTCCAGTGTCCACCTGCCTCCAATCTCCATTGAGTGATGTCCTCAACGAGACTCAATCTCCATTGAGTGATGTCCTCAGCTAGAGACGAGATGCTCTAGCTGAGGACATCACTCAATGGAGATTGAGTCTCGTTGAGGACATCACTCAATGGAGATTGGAGGCACGTGTCCTTTTCCGGGCAACATTCCACAAAGATTGAGTCACACCTTGGGAAGATAAATCCCGGTGATCTTTCCTTGCATCTCTGGCAGTTGACGAGGGTTCTAAAAGAAGCTGAAGGACCCTCTTCAAAAAACAAACAAACGCAAGAACAAAAACGGAACTGACAAGCGTCCTTCTCATTCAACAAAGAACTTCATCA
Organism: Vanacampus margaritifer; assembly: GCF_051991255.1. Classification (NCBI taxonomy): domain Eukaryota; kingdom Metazoa; phylum Chordata; class Actinopteri; order Syngnathiformes; family Syngnathidae; genus Vanacampus; species Vanacampus margaritifer. The sequence goes on along the minus strand of NC_135441.1, from coordinate 3,087,167 downwards.
CTCAAAGCGACAACACGTCTTCAATTGCGTCTTCAATTGTGGTTACATCATGACACTCTTTCTCATATTGACTGTCATGCCAATCTGGTATTTCTGGGATCCCCTCGCCACAACTTTGAACATAACCACAACACATCGTGTTCATATATGATATGCTTATTTCACTGAAAAATCTTTTAATGAATCACATTGTTTTTGACATATGACTGACCTCCTCTCCTGCTAAAACAATGTTTTCATTTGCTCTTATTTTAATGTTGCGCCAGCCATTTGCGACGATGAAGATCCCGCTGGAATCTTTTGGTAAAAATGTTTAAATGTTTAGTTTTTGGCCTTTTTCAAGCCCAATTGGGGGAATGTTAACATTGTTAACATTTTTAATTCTTTATTTTATATTTTAACCATTTTGAATTTAGTTTTAAATGTGTAGAGCAGGTGAAGTAATGTTGAACTCAATATAACTCGACCTTAACCTATCTGTTATCTTGTTTTGTCTAAATTCCCTTTCAGTGTCCTGCTTGAGAAAGTTCAATCTGACATACTGAGATTCTGTTTTGAGAAAGTGCAAGCTGGCATACTGAGAACCTGTTTCGTCTAAAAGTGAAGAAAGTGCAAGCTGGCATATTGAGATTCTGTTTTGTCTGAAAGTGAAAGATCAACCTAGCATACTGTGAGAATATAATCTGATTTTCGTATTTGATGGGAGGAGAAGAGGCGTTTTTATACAAACTTGGATTGTAATAAAGGGCTGTGTCTCCTGGGGGGAGGGACACACATTATTGATGACATTGCTTTGGTGGTATTCAATTGTGCGACCAGAGATCTCTGTAATAAATTCTCCTTGCAAGGACCCTTTTCACAAGAATCTCATCTTTGATTTATTTGGACACGCAAAAGATTACAAAACTTAAATATAATCCTTCACTATCCACCCTAGAAAATGGGTTTATTATGGTACTGCTGAGCGGAGCAAGCAGGCACATATTGTTATCCTACCCTAGAAAATGGGTTTATTATGGGACTGCTGAGCGGAGCAAGCAGGCACATATTGTTATCCTACCCTAGAAAATGGGTTTATTATTGTCGCGTTTCTTTTTATTATATCATCTTCCAGCGATTTTTCCGCAAAAATGCGGCCCGTACCGTACATCGCACCGGGACAAATGAGGTATCAAACGATGCGGCTCGATCTGACTCGCTGCGCTATTATTTTTCTAGGAATTCCAAGTTACCATGGCAACGCAATTCCCAAAAAAGTCCCCATTGGAATGAATGAGAAACCCGAAGTGATCAAATCAGATCAAGCACCTTTTTCCAAGACACGCTGCGCGTGTATACGTTAACCGACCGATATGAATTTTAGCTCATTTTGGAGCAATTTTTCGCATCTTTAGCTCAGTGTCGAAATTTTTTTTAAGGAATGTAAGCTCTCCCCTCTGTGCGGGTTCAAAGACAGTGAGCAAACAGGAGACAAATAGCCTTTTAACATTGGTGTGTATTGCATCGGCTCCAGTGGAGCAATTAGCCTCAGAGTGGCGGGAACCAAAAAATCTATTTCCAAAAGTTTCACTTCAACTCGTCACCATGGCCACAATCTTTGCTCACTAGACATCAAATTCTCACATGTTGTAGTCACAAGTGTCTTCTTTCAGACAAACTAACTAACTAACAAACTTTATTTGGCTAAGGTGTCATTTAGTACCTTAATTTTCACTTTAAGCGAGGAGAAGTCGGACTTACTCGCCTATCTTTTCCATGTTAATATCGGTGACTTTTTCCTCTTCATTTTGGATAAATCATAAGTTTTCAACCTGCTCTCATTTGGTCATTTTTCATCCGATTAAAAAAATAAGAACATGCTCGCGTTCCCCAAACCCTTGCCGTTCTAACGAGCCATTTTTGGAATCTGCATCTTAAACCGTTAAGTCGTGAGAGGCTGTTGTTCGAGGTGTGCGTATCTCATACAATATCAATGGAATGTGTATGCGTGACGTCTCCAAGTCAAATGTGTTCAACAAGTTAAAATCAAATGTGTGTGCGTGAATGTGCATTTTTCTTAAAGGGACAGTAAGATACTTTTAGTTTATGTTGATTATTGTTAACTCTTTCACTGCCACTGACGTTTGAAGACGTCAAGTAAAAACCTACGGATCACTGCCAATGACGCAAAAGACGTCATCCAATGATTTTTTTATTTTTTTTTGAAACGGGTAGAGGAAACCCTTCCGCATGTCTGGTGAAAGTTTCCAGTCTGTCTGTTGTGCCTAATGACTATTTTTGGCCCCTAGAGGGCAGCGATGACTCTCTTTTGACAAGATCGGGTGGGCGTCAGTAGAGGCGGAGCTAGAGCGTCAAGCAGGAGATGAGAATGGAAGACAAAGGAAAAATGGCGGCCGGTCGCGAGGAGCTCACGCCCGAGACGTTTTTTTCAAAGACCAAAAGCATCGCTGAAAGAGCACATTGTTGACGACGATGATCATCATCGATGATGAAGATGAGGGTGGTGACTCCGTGGTTGAGAAGCATTGACGCGGCAGTAGAAGACGTTAGATGGAGCTAGATGGAGGAGGGAACGGGCAATGGCGAGCGTTTGCAAGCAGCTCTACACTTACAAGACGAAAGGCATCGACCAACGCTAAAATAGTACATTGATGACGACGATGATCATCCTCGATGATGATGAAGGTGAATCCGAGCTTGACGGCGAAATTGGAACCGCTGACGCGGCGGCTATGATGGTGTTGTAACGCGGATCACAACCGAGCACGCACAGGTGGACGTTCGATCGGACGACGGAGAGTGCCCCGAGTCCAATGCATATTCATCGGAGGAAGTGTGTACAGTCTGCTACTTGCTTTTTATTCCCCGGAAAAAAAGGCCGTAAGAAAGTGTAACGTTTGCACGCAAAACGGACCAATGTGAAAGTGAAAGTAAACTGTTGTGCGAGTCCTGGCGTCTCCTTGCACGCAGGAGAGCGTTACAAAAGGAAAAACTGTATTTGAAACATCCACATAATTGTAAGTAGTACCACAGTTGCACACATTTGTAAATAGTTTGTGAAATTGTTTTGTCAAATTGTTGCACTGTTGAATGGAAATAAACGTATTTTGCAATCAAAAAACACTTTTTCATTGTTGGTGAAAGCGTTTTACAGAAGTAAAGCACTATTTAGGTGTTTGTGGCATCATTCATGGACAAAAAGAAGTGTACAATTCACTAGAGTGCATGAAATAACATCGTTTCACAAAAAGCTCTTTTTCTCCGTTTTTTGTTTCAAAAGAGAGAATTTCGGTGAAAGTAACCATTTTCTATTGTTGATTACTGAAGAACGGAATAAGGTAGAAACAAACTTTTCTGATGAAAGCTGAGAGTCCAATCTTTCATTTGGTAGTATGTGTGTTTCCATAGTCCAAACACAACATTTTCTGTGGACCTTGAAAGATCACTCAAAATGCTTAAATCGGCTGGCAGTGGGGACAACCCGTTTCTGAAAACGTCTGGCAGTGAAAGAGTTAACTTCCACATTTCTTGACCGATTTCAATTGTTTGAATTTTAAACTGTTCAGCTCATTTAAATAAAAAATACATTTAAAAAAAAAAAACATACACAACATTATTTAATTTTTTTTTTTAAGGCAATGGAATGGACTGCTATTTAAATAGTGCTTTTTTTTAGCTATACTGCCTGGTTTCTCACGTCTGCATAGCAACTGCCTCAGCCAATCATCTCTCTTACTGTTGAGCTCAACTCACCCCCTTTTTTCTTGGTGTACTCAAGGCTTGGCCTATGTACTGGCGGCCATCTTGGCCAATTAATTAGGTACACCAAGGATTCTCTCCCCTCCGCCCACCCGGGGCGGCGGCCATCTTGGCCAATTGATTAGGTACGCCCAGGATTCTCGCCACGCTGCTCGCCCAGGGTGGCGGCCATCTTGGCCAATTAATTAGGTACGCGCAGGAGTCACGCCACTCTGCTCGCCCAGGGCGGCGGCCATTTTGGCCAATTAATTAGGTACGCCCAGGATTCTCGCCACTCTGCTCGCCCAGGGCGGCGGCCATCTTGGCCAATTGATTAGGTACGCCCAGGATTCTCGCCACTCTGCTCGCCCAGGGCGGTGGCCATCTTGGCCAATTGATTAGGTACGCCCAGGAGTCTCGTCACTCTGCTCGCCCAGGGCGGCGGCCATTTTGGCCAATTAATTAGGTACACCAAGGGTTCTCTCCCCTCCGCCCACCCGGGGCGGCGGCCATCTTGGCCAATTGATTAGGTACGCCCAGGATTCTCGCCACTCTGCTTGCCCAGGGTGGCGGCCATCTGGGCCAATTGATTAGGTACACCCAGGATTCTCGCCACTCTGCTCGCCCAAGGCGGCGGCCATCTGGGCCAATTGATTAGGTACGCCAAGGACTCTCTCCCCCTCGCCCGCCCAGGGTGGCGGCCATCTTGGCCAATTGATTAGGTACGCCAAGGATTCTTGCCACTCTGCTCGTCCAGGGCGGCGGCCATCTTGGCCAATTAATTAGGTTCGCCAAGGACTCTCTCCCCCTCGCCCACCCGGATCGGCGGCCATCTTAGCCAATTGATTAGGTACACCAAGGATCCTCGCCACTCTGCTCGCCCAGGGCGGCGGCCATTTTGGCCAATTGATTAGGTACGCCCAGGATTCTCGCCACTCTGTTCGCCCAGGGCGGCGGCCATTTTGGCCAATTAATTAGGTACGCCAAGGACTCTCTTCCCCTCGCCCACCCGGGTCGGCGGCCATCCTGGCCAATTGATTATGTACGCCTAGGATTCTCGCCACTCCGCTCGCCCAGGGCGGAGGCCATCTTGGCCAATTGGTTAGGTACGGCCAGGATTCTCGTCACTCTGCTCGCCCAGGGCGGCGGCCATTTTGGCCATTTAATTAGGTACACCAAGGATTCTCTCCCCTCCGCCCACCCGGGGCGGCGGCCATCTTGGCCAATTGATTAGGTACGCCCAGGAGTCTCGCCACTCTGCTCGCCCAGGGCGGCGGCCATTTTGGCCAATTAATTAGGTACACCAAGGATTCTCTCCCCTCCGCCCACCCGGGTCGGCGGCCATCTTGGCCAATTGATTATGTACGCCTAGGATTCTCGCCACTCCGCTCGCCCAGGGCGGCGGCCATCTTGGCCAATTGATTATGTACGCCCAGAATTCTCGCCACTCTGCTTGCCCAGGGCGGCGGCCATCTTGGCCAATTGATTTGGTACGCCAAGGACTCTCTCCCCCTCGCCCACCCGGGTCGGCGGCCATCTTAGCCAATTGATTAGGTACGCCCAGGAATCTCGCCACTCCGCTTACCCAGGGCGGCGGCCATCTTGGCCAATTGATTAGGTACGCCCAGGATTCTCGCCACTCTGCTCGCCCAGGGCGGCGGCCATCTTGCCCAATTGATTTGGTACGCCCAGGATTCTCGCCACTCCGCTCGCCCAGGGCGGCGGCCATCTTGGCCAATTGATTAGGTATGCCCAGGATTCTTGCCACTCTGCTCGCCCAGGGCGGCGGCCATCTTGGCCAATTAATTAGGTACCCCAAGGACTCTCTCCCCCTCGCCCACCCGGGTCGGCGGCCATCTTAGCCAATTGATTAGGTACGCCCAGGAATCTCGCCACTCCGCTCGCCCAGGGCGGCGGCCATCTTGGCCAATTGATTAGGTACGCCCAGGATTCTCGCCACTCTGCTCGCCCAGAGCAGAGTGCCATCTTGGCCAATTAATTAGATACACCAAGGATTCTCTCTCCTCCGCTCGCGCAGGGCGGCGGCCATCTTGGCCAATTAATTAGATACACCAAGGATTCTCTCTCCTCCGCTCGCACAGGGCGGTGGCCATCTTGGCCAATTGATTAGGTACGCCCAGGAATCTCGCCACTCTGCTCGCCCAGGGCGGTGGCCATTTTGGCCAATTGATTAGGTACGCCCAGGATTCAGGTTTTTTTTTAAGGAATGTAAGCTCTCCCCTCTGTGCGGGTTCAAAGACAGTGAGCAAACAGGAGACAAATAGCCTTTTAACATTGGTGTGTATTGCATCGGCTCCAGTGGAGCAATTAGCCTCAGAGTGGCGAGAACCAAAAAATCTATTTCCAAAAGTTTCACTTCAACTCGTCACCATGGCCACAATCTTTGCTCACTAGACATCAAATTCTCACATGTTGTAGTCACAAGTGTCTTCTTTCAGTCAAACTAACTTTTATTTGGCTAAGGTGTCATTTAGTACCTTAATTTTCACTTTAAGCGAGGAGAAGTCGGATTTACTCGCCTATCTTTTCCATGTTAATATCGGCGACTTTTTCCTCTACATTTTGGATAAATCATACGTTTTCAACCTGCTCTCATTTGGTTATTTTTCCTCCGATTAAAAAAATTAGAACATGCTCGCGTTCCCCAAACCCTTGCCGTTCTAACGAGCCATTTTTGGAATCTGCATCTTAAACCGTTAAGTCGTGAGAGGCTGTTGTTCGAGGTGTGCGTATCTCATACAATATCAATGGAATGTGTATGCGTGACGTCTCCAAGTCAAATGTGTTCAACAAGTTAAAATCAAATGTGTGTGCGTGAATGTGCATTTTTCTTAAAGGAACAGTAAGATACTTTTAGTTTATGTTGATTATGGTTAACTTCCACATTTCTTGACCGATTTCAATTGTTTGAATTTTAAACTGTTCAGCTCATTTAAATAAAAATACATTAAAAAAAAAAACATACACAACATTATTCTTTTTTTTTTTTAAGGCAATGGAATGGACTGCTATTTAAATAGTGCTTTTTTTTAGCTATACTGCCTGGTCTGCATAGCAACTGCCTCAGCCAATCATCTCTCTTACTGTTGAGCCCAACTCACCCCCTTTTTTTCTTGGTATAACTCAAGGCTTGGCCTATGTACAGGCGGCCATCTTGGCCAATTAATTAGGTACACCAAGGATTCTCGCCACTCTGCTTGCCCAGGGTGGCGGCCATCTGGGCCAATTGATTAGGTACGCCAAGGACTCTCTCCCCCTCGCCCGCCCAGGGTGGCGGTCATCTTGGCCAATTGATTAGGTACGCCCAGGATTCTCGCCACTCTGCTCGCCCAGGGAGGCGGTCATCTTGGCCAATAGATTAGGTACGCCCAGGATTCTCGCCACTCTGCTCGCCCAGGGCGGCGGCCATCTTGGCCAATTGATTATGTACGCCCAGGATTCTCGCCACTCCGCTCGCCCAGGGCGGCGGCCATCTTGGCCAATTGATTAGGTACGCCCAGGATTCTTGCCACTCTGCTCGCCCAGGGCGGCGGCCATGTTGGCCAATTGATTGGGTACACCCAGGGTTCTCGCCACTCTGCTCACCCAGGGCGGCGGCCATCTTGGCCAATTGATTAGGTACGCCCAGAATTCTCGCCACTCTGCTCGCGCTCGCCCAGGGCGGCGGCCATCTTGGCCAATTGATTAGGTACGCCAAGGACTCTCTCCCCCTCGCCCACCTGGGTCAGCGGCCATCTTAGCCAATTGATTAGGTACGCCCAGGATTCTTGCCACTCTGCTCGCCCAGGGCGGCGGCCATCTTGGCCAATTGATTAGGTACGCCCAGAATTCTCGCCACTCTGCTCGCGCTCGCCCAGGGCGGCGGCCATCTTGGCCAATTGATTAGGTACGCCAAGGACTCTCTCCCCCTCGCCCACCTGGGTCAGCGGCCATCTTAGCCAATTGATTAGGTACGCCCAGGATTCTCGCCACTCTGCTCGCCCAGGGCGGCGGCCATTTTGGCCAATTGATTAGGTACGCCCAGAATTCTCGCCACTCTGCTCGCGCTCGCCCAGGGCGGCGGCCATCTTGGCCAATTGATTAGGTACGCCACGGACTCTCTCCCCCTCGCCCACCTGGGTCGGCGGCCATCTTAGCCAATTGATTAGATACACCAAGGATTCTTTCTCCTCCGCTCGCGCAGGGCGATGGCCATCTTGGCCAATTAATTAGATACACCAAGGATTCTTTCCTCCGCTCGCGCAGGGCGGTGGCCATCTTGGCCAATTAATTAGATACACCAAGGATTCTCTTTCCTCCGCTCGCGCAGGGCGGTGGCCATCTTGTTCAATTGATTAGGTACGCCCAGGATTCTCGCCACTCTGCTCGCCCAGGGCGGCGGCCATCTTGGCCAATTAATTAGGTACGCCAAGGACTCTCTCCCCCTCGCCCACCCGGGTCGGCGGCCATCTTAACCAATTGATTAGGTACGCCCAGGAATCTCGCCACTCTGCTCGCCCAGGGCGGCGGCCATCTTGGCCAATTGATTAGGTACGCCCAGAATTCTCGCCACTCTGCTCGCGCTCGCCCAGGGCGGCGGCCATCTTGGCCAATTGATTAGGTACGCCAAGGACTCTCTCCCCCTCGCCCACCTGGGTCAGCGGCCATCTTAGCCAATTGATTAGGTACGCCCAGGATTCTCGCCACTCTGCTCGCCCAGGGCGGCGGCCATCTTGGCCAATTGATTAGGTACGCCCAGAATTCTCGCCACTCTGCTCGCGCTCGCCCAGGGCGGCGGCCATCTTGGCCAATTGATTAGGTACGCCAAGGACTCTCTCCCCCTCGCCCACCTGGGTCAGCGGCCATCTTAGCCAATTGATTAGGTACGCCCAGGATTCTCGCCACTCTGCTCGCCCAGGGCGGCGGCCATTTTGGCCAATTGATTAGGTACGCCCAGAATTCTTGCCACTCTGCTCACCCAGGGCGGCGGCCATCTTGGCCAATTGATTAGGTACGCCCAGAATTCTCGCCACTCTGCTCGCGCTCGCCCAGGGCGGTGGCCATCTTGGCCAATTGATTAGGTACGCCAAGGACTCTCTCCCCCTCGCCCACCTGGGTCAGCGGCCATCTTAGCCAATTGATTAGGTACGCCCAGGATTCTCGCCACTCCGCTCGCCCAGGGCGGCGGCCATCTTGGCCAATTGATTAGGTACGCCCAGGATTCTCGCCACTCTGCTCGACCAGGGCGGCGGCCATTTTGGCCAATTATTTAGGTACGCCAAGGACTCTCTCCCCCTCGCCCACCAGGGTCGGCGGCCATCTTGGCCAATTGATTAGGTACGCCCAGGATTCTCGCCACTCCGCTCGCCCGGGTCGGCGGCCATCTTGGCCAATTGATTAGGTACGCCAAGGACTCCATCCACCTCGCCCACCCAGGTCGGCTTACTACAACTACAAGTACTACTAATACTACTACGAGTACAACTACTACTACTACTATACTACTACTAGTATTGCTACAAGTACTACATACATGCGTCTTTCCACCTTGCAAGAGTCAGCAGCCCCATTCAAAATTTCCACGGGAATTTTCTAGTTCAAGATGTAATAGTATGTTGCTATCAGCATATTGGAATCAGCACTTTATTGATCTAGATATGTCCTTTATTGTAGTACACTAACCAGTAGGAGGACGGCAGCTATTGGAGTATTTCTGCGAATGTGAATCATGGAGTAAACCTCAGGAAGTTGTCCTTCACGTGACGCCACCAAAAATGATCTGCAAAACACATACACATACCAGACAAAATAGTTAATTGATATTGTTGTTGAAATGTTTCCGAATAAATTGTAGCTCCTTAAACTGTCTGTCCTACTGTATTACACTGTTTTCAACAGACGTTTTGTTGACAATTAAATTACTACATATTGTGCAACTTTCCAGTTACCAGGGGTCCATTTCACAAAGCAGGTTAAAAAAACTGTGAGAATAACCCTGAACGAGTTGACATACCCTCAGATAGGAAACTCTGCTTTTCGGTTCCGGGACAGCTGATTTCAGTTAGTTATATCAATGCTGAGTAGTTTCACGTGGAGTTACCTCCAGACTAAAAAGACCGCCTCAATAGAGCATTGATTTGATGATCCACCATAGCAAGGGGAAAGTAGAGGGCGGCGTAATTTACCGCACTCTAATTGGAAATATCAATGGCATCGTATAACAATTACGAACACGTCCATCCATCTATCCATTTATTACCGCTTATCTTGGGTCGGGTTGCGGGGGGCAACAGCTTTAGGAGGGAAGCCCAGACTTCCCTCTCCCTAGCCACTTCAACAAACTCCTCCGATGGGATCCTAAGATGAAGATGCTGAGGTTCTCTTTGGGAGTGACTAGGATGGATAGGATCAGGAATGAGTACGTCAGAGAGACAGCACTTGTTAGAGGCTTTGGAGATAAAGTCAGAGAGGCCAGACTGAGATGGTTTGGTCATGTCCAGAAAAGAGATAGTGAGTATATTGGCAGAAAGATGCTGAGTTTCCAAATGCCAGGCAGGAGGTCTAGAGTAAGACTAAAGAGGAGGTTTATGGATGTAGTTAAAGAGGACATGAAGGTAGTTGGTGTGAGAGCAGAGGATGCAGAGGACAGGGTTAGATGGAGGCAACTGATTCGCTGTGTCGACCCCTGAAGGGAAAAGCCGAAAGGAAAAGAAGAAGATTTCATCAGTGTTCTAAGCGTCTTTAGAGCACAGTCAGCTGAGTATAGCTCAAACCATGCTTACAGTGTCATGGACATGGGCTGCCTCTACAGCAGTCACTTGTAAATTTTTATTATTTAATTAATAATTTTTACTGTATATATTTATTGTTAATGTCGTACATGAACTGCATGTACAGCAAAAAAAATATACATATCTGTTTGACCTTGTAATAAATGTAAGGCTGTGTTTATTATTCATCAATGATTACGTTTATGTATTGTCTATTTAACGTACTTGTCAATCAACTATGTTTTCCATTCAACACAGATATTAATTGCCTATTTCCATATTAACCTTGATCAGAGGGTTAAAGAATTATTCTTTACATAACATATCTATCGCTGGTGTTGCCTGGTGAACAAAAAAAAATTCTGGGGCTCCGATATTAGTTGCGCCTTGTACAGTATTCCGCATGTGTCCTGCACAACTGTCATTAACTGACCCAGGCCACTTGGCCTCCACATTCGTAATAATGTTAGCAGCATCACATATGATGTTGAGTGCAGAGAATGGCAGATGTTGAACTATGATGCAGTCTTTAACATTTTGAAACAGCAGTCAATCCACATCTACCTGCACATTTATGCTGTGAATAGACTTCCTATTCACATAATCGGCCTCATCATGTGAGGGAGCCGTGATGGGGATTTGTGTGCCATCTATGCACCCAATCACATTGGGAAATCCTAAAATACAATTAAATTACTAATCCCAGTCTGACATAGCAGCACACTGTCATTACCAGAATCTAAATTAAAATAATGTAACTGATCTCTTCATAATTCCCCTGCAATCCTGTGGAACTCCTCCTTGATGACTGACAGGTTTATGTCCGGGGAATACCACAAAGGTGGGTAATAGTTTTTTCAGGGCAAGCCACACTTTTCTGACTGCCCTTGCTTACATGCTCGACATCTCCGATATTATATTTAAAAAAAACTGCCATTTGCAAAAATAAAGCGCAGTGCAACACAATATTTGCTGTGAATTTGAGCGCATTACTACGGCTGGTAATGTTGCAAATGTAAGGACAGATGAAGTTGTGTATGTAATGTGATGGACTGTGATGTGAAACTGTACCGTTCAAAAAGATAACTGTCCGGAAATGTCAGCATATCTATGCGCTGTCTGATAACAATCTTGCAACAAATATTTAATTCCCTGCGCAATAAAGCGGCACCTTCATCAATAGGGTCGTTGTCAAAAGGACATGCCATGTTAATGACAAAAGGAATTTACGCTATAGACTATAGGCGTATTAACGCAAAAAGTCGCTGCAGCGGACTGAATGAATGAGTAAATGAAATGTCATGTGTGGTTGAAAGTAGGCGCGTACAGGGAAAAACTAGAGGTTCATTGTGAAAAACCTGCTAACGACCAGGTTGAACTCATGGACACTGTTACTACGGTAACTGACCGAAAGCTAAAATAACCCTTTTTTATGATACAGGCTAGAGTTACCTATTTTTCTCTGGTTTCAGTTACCTCTATTTCTGAAACGGAAGACGCAGATTTTCCCACAATTCAGGATTTCTTGACTACAGGTTCTCACTAAACCTGCTTTGTGAAATACACCCCAGGTGTCTTTGTAAAATGTCTACGACATGCTTTGGTCAAAATACACCAAGGATCAAGGTTTACAGCACACTTTCACCTTGCTTCCCCCTTTTTAAAAAGGCCAGTGCTGTTTGTGGCCTTGGGAGGCTCCTGTCATGTAAATTAGCCATTGTGTGTTACAATGACAGAACAGCTCAGCTAACTTTCTCATTTAAGTACATTTCGACCCTTTATTTATTTTATGTTTTTTATTTAGTGTTCCTTGTGCATCATGTTAACCCATTCTGAACTATGTACAGCAGTGGTGTCCAAACTCAGTCCTCGAGGGCCAGAGTCCTGCCGGTTTTGGATGTTTCTCTTCTCATCAGCAAGCTCTGCATAAGCCTGATAATGATGCTGTTCATTGGAACAGGTGCGTTCGAGGACCGATTTTGGACACCACTGATGTACAGTGTTTTAGCCAGTAGAGGGTAGTGGGGGACGGCAAACGAAATCCAGTGATTACTATTCGTTGACGTGGGAAGGGAGTGTCCACGACGGCTGGTGAAAAGGGTAGAAGGGTGCGGCTTCCTAATCCCATCAACGAACAATGACGAATAGTAATCGCTAGACATCGGCCACCCGCCATCCATTACACCAACCCCCAACAGCCACCCCACACCCATTCCTTCGCCATCAATGAATCTGCGCATTTCAAATAATTTAAGTACTGTTCGATTCAACTTCTGGAAATTCGAATTTGAATTGCAATTCCGCTCTCTAAACAAATTAATAATTGAATAGGAATTTAGGGATCATTCTCATTTCAATTCTGAATTCTGTCCATCAGTGGCCCGGGGGCCATTTGCAGGATGATATTTTGCAGCCTTCTACTTGACATCAAAGTTTAATGTTATTGTTGCCTCCACATTTTTTGCGGTGTTGTTACCCTGTTTACATGCGTCTAGCATGACTGACCCGGAGTTTGACCCCCATTTGAATATTAAGTAGGTGTGGTGACATGTATAGTGTGGCACGCTTTTTATGGACAAGTCAAGATATGAAGAGCCTTCTGGAACATAACTCATTCTAAGAGTGGTGGCATCTGAAAATTAAGCAATGTCAGGTGTCCACAAAGTACTTTTCATCAAAGATAGTTTGTTCTCATTGCTTAAAGTTCTGAAACTACACACATTTTACATCACAGAAATTGCATTTTACAGAGTTTTGTAAACTTTTTCTATCAATTGGTCGCATACCACAGAAAGCAACAATACTGGCCAAATAAGAGGAAAGTGTACCTTGACAAGGCCAAGAGGCAACCATTCATGGCGCTGTAGCATGACATGGCAACAAATACTGGTACTGCTAATGAAAAATCCCCCATCAACTTCTTTGCAAATGTCTGTAAATAAAAAAATTATGTTGAAACAGAAAACTTAATTGGCGCACTGTACAGTAATGTGTTGTGTGACAAGTCAAAGCATGATTTGCAGTTTATGCAAAAAAAATTTAATGAACTGAATAATACTGTGAGAGTGATAGATGGAAACTACAAAGTAAAATTACATGGTTTGACATACTTAACTCTACTTTATTTATAGACCACTTCAACTAACCATTGCTGCATAAGTGCTGCACTGTACATGGAGTAAAACTTTGTCATACAATAAAGACCGTTAATAAATTAATAACATAAGAACAGCTACCCATGGTGCACAGTCTGAAAAGGCAACGTGGGTCCCCCTTCCCATGGGCTCACCACCTATGAGAGGGGCCACAGGCGGGGGCCTTGGCGGACCGATTCCTGGCTAAAGAAGCTAGCTCTTAGGACATGGAATGTCACCTCTCTGGAGGGGAAGAAGCCTGAGCTGGTGTGTGAGGCAGAGAAATTACGACTAGACATGGTCGGACTCGCCTCCACACACAGTTTGGACCAGTCTTCTCGAGAGGGGTTGGACTCTTTTTCACTCTGGAGTTGCCCCTGGTGAGAGGCGTAAAGCAAGTGTGGCCCCCTGGCTTGGCGCCAGTACGTTGGGGTTCAACCAGCTAAACGAGAAGGTAGCCTTCCTCCGCCTTCAGGTGGCGGTACAGGTCCTGACTGTTGTTTGTGCCTATGCACCGAACAGCAGCTCAGATTACCCACTCTTTTTGGAGTCCTTGGAGGTGTGCTGCAGAGTGCTCCCCCTGGGGAATCCCTTGTTCTGCTGGGGGACTTCAAGGGTCGTGAGGGGCGTGATTGGGAGGAACGGCCCTTCGATCATAACCCAAGGAGTGTTTTGTTATTGGACTTCTGTGCTCGTCACAGATTATCCATAATGAATAACATGTTCAAATATGAGGGTATCCATATGTGCCTTGGCACCAGGACAGGGGAGTCAGAGTGAAAGCTGTTGCCCCCGCAACCCGGTGTCAGTAAGGTGGGGGCTTTAGGACCCAGATGCGGGAAGGCAAGGCAAGGAGGCAGAGGTGCAGTCCAAAAAGACGTTTTAATATCTAATCAAAAAAAAACTAACTTCAAAATACAAAATAAACTGAACTAACAAAACATGAAGCTAAACATGACAAAACAACTAAGGCGAGACTAACAACATGACATGGATCCTGATCAGGCGAAGAGGTCAGCGTGACGTGGCGAAAGACTTACGACAGTTGCAACAGCAAAAATGAACCGACACAGACAGGGGGGAGACAACCGACTAAATACACCAACACTAATGACATGACAAGACACACCTGGCTGAGGGCACTGATTGGATGACACATGAGGGTAATGGGGAAAGGTGGACACAATCAGGGTTGACACAGACACCACACGAGGAAGGGCAAGTGACCAGAAACGAGAGGAGTCAGACTTTTCACAATAAAACAGGAAATGACAAGACAAGGGGAAATCACAAGGAAAACATGACAGGGAGTAAACAAGACTGAAAATAAACATGACACCCGGCCAGGGATAAGCGGCAGATAATGGATGGACAGATGGAAAAACAGCTATTTAATGTTAGTATAGCTCCAGATGTAGTTTATGTGGAATTATTTTGCTAACATGAGATGTGATGTGAATTTTTAACAATTTATCAGTAAACAAAGCATCTACTGTATTTTTACTAACACAATTGTTTTCAGGAGGTGGGCACTACAAAGTATCTATGAAATGAAGTGCAATTGTACAAAATGGATTTTAGTTTGTATTTTAATGTTTACCACAGCAACTGCTTCTGAGACCAAGATCTCCTCAACCGACATCACGGTGTAGTAGGCCACATTAATCAGCGCATAGCACGTTGTCACAATTGCCATTGAAATACAGATAGCCAAGGGCACTGTCCTGGAACATAAGAAGTGCATAAAAACAGTATAACATATAGTTTATTCTCTTGAATCCAACAGAAATTCAAGTTTCAGTTTGTGCCCTTAGGTCATTGATTTGCGGCGACCCAGTCCGGGCTCCCTAGTGCACATTTATATACATTTAAAAAATGATAAGTAAACTTACCTCTCAGGATTATCTATTTCCTCTGTAACGAAATTTAGATAGAACCTGGAAAACACATGACTTGCATGATTAACAACGTGTGCTATATGGCATACTAAGTACAATTGTTACAAATTCAAAATACAGACTCAGATTTGTCATTCATTCATTCAGGGGGTGGCGCAGGGACAAGTTGAGTCTGGAAAACGGGTACAACCTGAGCTAAACTCCGCAATGTATGAGTTAAGGACCCAAATCATCCACGATAGAGTGTATCCGCAATAAGTAAACCGCGATGGAGCGAGGGACCACTGTATTGTGTTAGTGATTAGATAGTACTGGGGAAATATGTCATAGGTTGCATGTGCCTGTGTGGGGTGGAGTGGGGAACACTCGAATTAGCCACCCACGAGTCACGACACTTTCTAAATTAAGCCGGTTTCCTCTTTATTTATTTATTTAAACTTAACATGGTACATGTTTCATTTTCCTTTATTTTGTTTAAAAACTAAATAGAATGTGTTAAATGACAAAATATATATTGCCCAAAATATTTCAAATAAGCGCATTTTAAAGCTGTAATTTTAATACTATGATATTTTTACTTATATTGGACCATGCCTATTTGTAAAGTTTCCCGGTGTGTCTGTGAAAGTGGCACCTTGCTCTGCCATGCACGCGCATTTAGACCAAGCATGCTACTTGGTGGCAAACCAGAAGAGCTGCTGACTAAAATATTTTTGCCATCCAGCATAATAAACATAATTTGGATATACATGTGGCTCTTATAATGAAAATGCTTGTAAAGCAATGTAAAATGTCAGGATACGTATCGCCTTAAAGACCATGTATTGGAATACATATGTATCGTATCTTGAGCCCTGTATCGTGATATGCATCGTATCGTGAGGTTGTTGGCAATACCCAGCCCTTTAATATATATATATATATATACATATATATACATTCACCACTGTTGGTACTCATACCTACCATCCAGAGTATGCATACATCCCAGAGTAGAGGGCCAAAGGTAAAGTTGACAGCTTCATGTTGTTTAGCTGAAAGGCATTTTCAAAGTTGTGTGTCTCCCCTATGCACACAGACACACACACACACACACGCACACACAAAGACAAGAAAAGACAGCCTAAAACATACTGTTGTGAATGTAATTATCTCCTTTGCATTGGTGACATTGTTGCATCGTGTAAGAGAAAGCTATCCAATTTACGGTGTTCTTGGGCCTCCATCCCCTGCGGGAAACAATTTCATACTTTGAATATATCTAACTAAGCACAGAGCAGCATCCATGTCGCCACGCAATTCTACTCAAGGGTCTACAGACAATTGCTTTGACCTCCTCATGCTTGGTTAGAGAGCCAACATTTAACCATCAACTGCATTGGACCTTATATACGTAAAAAAAGTGTGTGCTTATCCAAATCATGTTTAATCAATGATCAGTGGATATGGTATGTATTTGAGCTCATATTTGAGCTTTAAGGCAATGTCTGCAAATATTAATGCATACATAATCTCTTAATTTATTTTATATACTGTATATACATTTGCTGTTACTATACTATTTTTCGCATTGCCATTATGGGTTGATGTGTATAGAATTGTGAAGAAAACAATGAATTTAATCCAGTTTGGAATAAGGCTTGGAGATACAAAAATGTGGACTAATTGAACCCATGTGAATATTTTACCTAGATGCACTGTTGGCATGAATGTTTGGCATGATGTTTTTTTTTCAGTAGCATTCTAACTTGCTTGGTGATCGCTTTTCCCAAATTGCTTATTTATTTATTCTAGGGGTGTCAAAATTAGTGCATTAATTGAGTTAATTTAAAGTTCCTGTAACGACACCATTTTTTTAAACGCGCGATCAATGCCCACCACTTGGAAAGCCTTTACTGGAATTCCAGTCGCAACACAGCAGACACATCCACGTCAAAATTGAATAATAATGCATATATTAGTGGACACTAGGGTCAAATTGTACTTAACAAATTTAAAAATGTGCAGAATTTCACAAATTACTTAATGTTAAATATTAGATAGCTCTTAATATGAAAAGAAAAATGCACTGAGCTGTCACAAATGTCTTACAATTGCAGTTATGCCATCTAGGGGCAGAAAAATTACCTCAACACAAATCAATATGACACTCATTTTTTACAGTACAGTACATCTTTTTAATTTTAACCAAATTGTGTATTAATTATTATCAAATTACTGTATAAGTGACTAAAAGGTCGAGCCATATTTCAATTTGTTCAATTTTTTCCCACTTTTATGCTAACGAGTATGAAAACTTATTGTACATTTTATTGTGCATTTATAAGATATAACATTTGTGATTAATTAAGTTAACTATTGAAGTCATGTGATTAATTACGTAAATTAAATTATTGTCTTCCAGACAACAAAATGTGCATAAAAAAATTAATTTTCCATAGTTTTGATGAATTTATTAGAACTTAGACAAAAATATTTTATTGTACATTTTATTGTACATTTAGAACAGATATAACATTTGTGATTAATGAGTTATGATTAAAAAATGTAACCGCCTGACACGCCTAATTTATTCATTTATGTATTTATTTTGCTGTTCAGTCTGGCTTTTATCAGTACTTTCTCATTACTAACTGTGAATCTAGTGGTATTAATAGAAATAATTAAAACTAGATGTTAGATGTTAGTTATAAAAGTTGTCAGGATAAAGTAAAACTTGTCCTACCTTTGAAGAACTGGTATACTCCAGGAACAATGATGGTGCTGATGGCCACTAGCTTGCAGAAGGTGAAGAAGATTTGGATCCGCGCTGTCCATGTGACACTCATACTATTCGTGTACATTACTGCAGCTATGGTGATAGAGAGAGTTATGTAACACCCAAAGTAGCAGTAGATAGCACATTTTCCGAATTAACATTAGATGAGGAAACTTTAATTCATTGTCCTTATTACATTGATGAATGTTTTTGGTGTGTTCCTGGACATTAAGTTTGATTGGCATTGATCTTGGCAGTTTCATGGATAAAACTTCAGGGAAATTAACATACAATATTTAAATATATTCAAATATTTGAAATATGTAAAGTAAAAATAAAAATAAAATTAAAAAAAACACTGGAAATCACTTGCTGCTCTTTATCTGTGGCCCGTTTCACATTTTAAGTCAAAGCTTGCTATTTCCTGACCCAGCTTCTTAGGTAGTGTCCAGAGCCATATCAGAGGCAAGGTGGTGTCTGTGTAAAAAGGCATAATGGAAAGCCCGAATTGCCGGCTAAAGTTTTACACCCAAAGACTAATTTCTCCCACCCATCTGTGTTAAAAGCAGTGGTGTAGTGGTCCCTGGAGAAATGGGTATACTCTCAATTTTCACAACTTTTTTTTCCCCCAGTAGTCCAGAAAAATGTCCTCTTTTAGAAATTGTAACATATAAGAATTAAATATCCGTCATTTGTATTTGCTCACAATAATAAAATTATCATGACTTAATGAGAATAGTGTGGTAAGTTACACAATCATACTGCAATAATGTAAAATGCATTTATCATGAGGCAAACATATAGTATATGTAATAAAACAAATAACAATATTTAGTGAACAATGAACAATAATAGGGAATAGACTTCAGTATTGTTTTGTGCTGAATCTTAAACTATTTGTCCCCATTCTTGTGTTTTAATTTACATGTACTTAAAAATCAATTACCAGCCTAGCTACTATAAGGGCAAATCAGTTCACCTGAGCAAAATTTCTGGGTCACCATTGTGGCTCGAGGGAGCATTTGAAGGATTGTTTTCCTCGACATGACCCAACTCTGCCTCTGATCGGCTCATCAGTTGTTATGTCAAAAGTTAGCCAATCTAATTAGTGTAGGCACTAGGCAGGGGGTACCAGCCAATTGGAGGCAGAAGAGGGTAGGCCATGGCTGAACGGTGTGCATCAAGGGGGGGATTTAGAAGTGGGTATACTCCGTATACCCACGTATAACCTGGTCTACACCACTGGTTGAAAGGATTCTCCGACACCAGAAACTGACATACAGCTCTGCAAACCCGAAGCTGCTTCTGACGTCATTACAAATCTAAGGCTGGATTTACTTTGCATGTGTGACAAAATTATGTTTTGTCTTAAGTGACACAATTTGGATATGTGCAATGGCAACATAAAGTCCTTGTTTTGTACTTTCTGCCAATGTGACTGCAGCGTAAACATACTGATCGGACATTCCCTACCCCGTCAATGTGAGCTTGTTGTCATCAAATTACACCACTCGGTGATGCACGCCTGTGTCAACTCAAACAAAGTTAAATCTAAACTGCAGCGAAGGTTGTAGCGATTATTTGGGTTGCCGTAATGGCTTGAGAAATTTAGACAGCAGTGAGGGGAGTTGTAATTTCCTCAGAACTTCTGGGGCAACACGCTGACTTTGCTTGTTTGCAGGAGCAAAATAAACGATAAAAATCCTATTATCAAGTATTCATAATCTGAAGTTACTACTTTAGTTAATCATGGAGTTATTTGCTTTCATAAGAGAATTACTAATCCACTCAGTAAACACAAGTGATTCAGCAGAAATTGAATTTCTAGACAACAAATGTATTTAGTAAACACACATATATCAGTTACAGCCTAAGCTATTAATGAAATGGGATAAAAATGTGAATCAAAGATAAAAAGAAAACTTGCAACCTAACTAACTAAGATAAAAAAAAAAGGTAGGTGGGGGATAAAGATGGAAGCGTTTGACCTGTCAATTCTTTTATGTTTGAATAAAAGCGTTGCACCAGTAGTATATGGTCAGATTGCAATGACAGCGCACTCACGGACTGGTTCAGTCGCACGGGAGTGGTTCAGTCGCACGGGAGAGAGAGAGGGACTCGATCCTCGATTGAATGCTGGAATGCTGCACCAGGTCTCCGGTTAGTGGCGAGGTGCACGCACGGCATGGAGGCCGCGGCCGGTCCTTGGCTGGCGCATGTCCAGCTAGAATGCTGCCCGGGAGTCTCTGGCTGCTGGTCGGTGATGCACAAGCGGCGTAGAGGTCACGTCCTTGTGTGGGTGCAGCGGGGCGCCTCGGGCTCACGGCTGGACAGACACACGCGCCTTGGGGATGCGCAGGGTGGTTGCGAGTCCTCGCTTAATGCGTGCTTTGGGCGCGCGTGGTGGCTCAAGTCCAAGGCTCAAAGGAAGAAGCCGCGTGGTCACCCTCAGCGACCACGTTTCTCGTGATGATCTGGAAAAGTTCATGGGGCCAGACGTGAGATGAAGAGCAGGCGGGGGTTTGCGCAGGAGGAGAAGAGAGAGTTCCTGGGGCCAGACGTGAGACGAAGAGAGGAGGGAAGAGTTGCAGGAAAGAGATAGTCCTTGAGCAGTTCATAGGGTGAAGGAGAGGGGAAGAGAAAGAAGTTCCTTCGCGCGCTGGCTTTTAAACTGTGTCCCAGGGGGCCGGGCCGTAGTATATGATAATTTTTTATCAGAATTGACAAGCCAGATGCTTCATTTATCATTCTGAACACATTTCAAACATTACCGCGATCATAAAGTTATTGAATCCGCTAAGGTTACTAATTAGCTAAACTGAGGTGGCTACAGAAATTATTCACATCATTCTTTTGAGATAGACATACAGGTTGTGTACAAAGATAAACAACAGGAGTCACTTGATGTCAATCCAGTACATAGAGTCCGTGTATGTCCCAAATTATGTTGACTTCAAATTAATTAGGAGCGGCAGGATTCTTGAGGATAACCGATAGTGACCGCTGGAGGGCACTGTTGTACACTGTATAACTTCCAAGGGGAATTGTTTCCAAAAAAAAACTAGCTAGTTCCTGTGGATAGACCAGACCATAAAAGATGGTCTAGGGACTGATAAGCAGTGTTATCTCTAGTTTGCTTGCTTCAGGTTTTCACGGTCTGTAGGAGTTGTGTTATGGGTTTCCTGGGGGTTGTAAAAACGAAATCCAGTCCCTCCTGGAGGGAAACTCAAATAACCCTTTTGAACTTGAAGGAATATTAAATTACTATATTAAGTGTAATCTTTGCGTGTCCAAATAATTGTATTCAGGATCTGATGAAGAAGTTTTCTTGCAAGAATTTATTTAGAGGCCTCTAAAGACACAGTCAGGACATCACATCAGAATGCAACGTGATGATCCCAAGTGTGTGACAATTTACAGAACATCGACTCATTTATACTCAGCAGATAAAAGGTTCCTCCTCCCGGCTCTTGATTGAACAAAGGGCAGACATGTCATCTCCTAGATTGAACAAAGGTGTAAGGTTGATGGTAAACAGACATCTTTATACAGTTCCCCTTCTTGATTGGGGGAACAGAAGTAATCAAAATCTGACCCCAGACCTTCAGTCCCTAAGTGTCAAGAAACTCTGACAACATCATGCACATTGCCCCTCCAACAGCATTTGAGGGTACAAAGATCAAATAAAGTTCACAAAATCACCATCCCACTGTATTCTTTTAAACACTCATGATTATATCACATTGATATGCCTATAAGTAAATTCAAAAACAGTAAAACATCAAATTGAAAATGTTAAATGTCTTCAAACTGAAAACACAGAGTTAAGAGACACACACACATTCCCCAGGGGGAAATGTTTAAAAAGGCAAATAAAATGGAAACATTTTGGGTGACGGGCAATATTCATTACAGCGTCAATAATTTAATATGTTCCAAATATGGTTGATACATTACCAGTGCTTTGAGAAATTATTAAGGCCAATCAATAAATAAATGGCATCCAGTCAGAATCTTCAAGGCCTTCTCTGCTGGCCCAAACACTACCCGAAGCACTGACTTAATGCATTTTTCCATCCTCTTATTGGTTGATGGGAGCTAAACCATGTGATTCACAATTACGTGCAGATGACTATGCAGGACAGATGTTGCATATTATTAAAAGTTCGGTTTCAAGGCAAACTTTTCAAGAAAAACTGGACATCCTGAGTCTAAATTGGACAACACTATTGTTAGCTGTCTTATTTCAATCTTTGGAATGATTTATTTTCCCCTCCCAGCAGCAACAACAAGCTAGCGATGAATAGCCAACACGACAGATAATAAGCATCTCTGGTCATTATGATGAATTTCACTTAAAGTTTTTATGTTTTTGTCGTTGTTGTTTTATTATATATATATTGATTGCGAACTACTATGCTATAGTATAGAGGTTTGAAGTTGACATAAAGAAAGATAAAGGTCTAACTGTTTCTTGCTTTAGCAATAACGGTATTCAATTCTAAGACTTCCTAATTCCTCAATCTCTGTAATGAAAACATGTTTTTGTACATTGTTTTACAACATGATAGTGATGGTATTAACTCTTTGACTGCCAGACGTTTTCAGAAAAGGGATGATGTGTGTGCCAGCCGATTTAAGCATTTTGACTGATCTTTCAAGGTCGACAGAAAATTTTGTGTTTGGACTATGGAAACACAAATACTACCAAATGAAAGATTGGACTCTCATCTTTCATCAGAAAAAAAAGTTTGTTTCTACCTTATTCCGTTTTTCAGTAATCAACAATAGAAAATGGTTAGTTTCACCCAAATGCTCTGTTTTTAAACAAAATACGGAGAAATCAAGCTTTTTGTGAAACGATATTATTTCATGCACTCTAGTGAATTTGACACCTTTTTTTCCATGAATGATGCCACAAACACCTAAACAGTGCTTTACTTCTGTAAAACACTACCACCAACAATGAAAAAGTGTTTTTTGATAGCAAAATAGGTTTATTTACATTCAACAGTGTAACAATTTGACAAAACAATTTGGCAAACTATTTACAAATGTGTGCAACCGTGGTACTATTTACAATTGTGTGGATGTTTCAATTACAGTTTTTCTTTTTGTGTAACACTCCCCTGCGTGCAATGGGACGCAGCAGGATTTGCACAACAGATTAGTTTCACTGCGATTGCTCCTTCGCGTGCAGATGCTACACTTTCTTGCCGGCCTTTTTTCCGGGGAATAGCAAGTATATACTGCAGTGTGTGTTTGGCCATGTTGCCATCAAGTCTACTCTCAGGATCATGATACGGTGACGTTGCGGTGGTATTACGTCTGGCTTCCTCATGTCCTTCAGTTCCAATACCGGGTGGTAAGAGATGTTCTGATCCATCTTATCGACTCCATTCATGGTGGCATCGTAGTCCAGAACCAGTGTCTTCTCCGTGATCAGACTGTACCCACTTCTCCGATGAATATGCATTGGACTCGGAGTACGTCCGATTGAACGTCCGCCTGTGCAGAAGTGCTCGGTTGTGCTCCGCGTTTTCCGGCGTTAGCATCGCTAGCCGGTGAGGCTTTATGACGTGATCATCGCCGCCGCGTCAACGCTTCCAACTTCGGCGTCAACCTCGGAGTCATCATCATCATCATCGTCGTCATCAATGTGCTCTTTAGCATTGGTCGAGGTTTTCCTCTTTGAAAAAAATGCTCAAGCGTGAGCTGCTTGCAACCGGTCGCCTTTTTCACTTCCTCAGCCATTCTCCCCTCAACACTCTAGCTCCGCCTCACGTCTTCTACTGACGCCTACCCAATCTTGTCCAAAGAGAGTCATCGCTGCCATCTAGTGCCCAAAAATAGGCATTATACTAACTAGATCTGCTTGATACTTTCAGCACAGCTGGCCAAGGCTTTCCTCCACCCGTTTCCAAAAAAAAACCCAAAAAAACATAGTGAACGTCTTTTAACGTCTTTGGCAGTCCTCCGTAGGATTTTACTAAACGTTATTTAACGTTTTTGGCAGTCAAAGAGTTAAGAGTTGGATTTGATCAGTGGTCGCCAACATTTTTGCTGCTACAGAGTGCATGCTAGTATATACGTTACGTGAACTGGCAACCATACAGTGTACATACATAAAGTAGAGATGTTCGTTTTCTTTAAAAAAAAAAACAATTTCCTTCTGTGAAAGTAAAATTGGAGAATAAGACATCAGTTCCTAAAGGCACTTTACTAGCATTTTCTTTGTTACAGTTTGGCACTTTAATTTTATTATTATTTTTTTATTTATTTTTTACATGCCTGTCATGTACATTCAAGTTGAGGTGCTGTTACTTGAAATATTTGTATTTATTACTTCCAGTTGCACTACTCCAAGTCCAAAAAAATTTAATTTCATTTTTTACTTGAACGTTCAGTTGCTTCTGTTTAAGAGTTAATTTTAAAAAATAAAAAAGGGACAAACTTGATTTGTTTGTTCATTCGTCATTACAGTATTTTTTTAAATGTATATCAGAAATATCGGGACATCCCTACTTGGAAGCTCATTTTAATTTTTCATGTTGACTCAACTTGTTTTCTTTTTGTAACGTTGAACGAGGTGTGGTTGGCCGCACTGCTCATTCTGCGACCGTGTGACATTTAAAGAAAATAAAAGACAAGCTGTGTCGAGAACCCCCACGTTGGCGTGGATGTCAGTTCCTGCTTCGTTTATTCTCTCAACTGCACTGAACTGAAACACTACCAGGCCTTCCACATCCACACTCGTTTGCAGGGCCATTTTGTAATCTAATTAATATCAAGAACAGCACAGATAGCATATTTGCCTTGAGAATGCTGATCGATAAGTACAGGGAAGGTCAGACAGAGCTGCAATGAGTCTTTCTGGGTTAAAAAAAAAAGCATATTACAGGCTGCGAAGGGCGGTGCTGTTGTAAGCTACTGTATGAAGACATTTAGAGTGTAGGAAGAGTATGTTAGGATGAGGTACAGTATGTTGCTGGAATGAGAGAAGGCGTCAAAGTGCAGGTAGAACTGTATGAAGGATTAGCTCAGAGCCCATTCTTGTTTACTTTGGTAATGACATCTTAGACAGGATCAGGTCAGGAGTGTCCATGGACATTTGCAGATTACATTGTGATCGATGTTGAGAGTAGGAAGCAGGCAAAAGAGAACCTAAAAAGATGGAAATATGCACTGAAACTATGGGGAATGAAGGTCAGCTACAAAACCAGAGTACGTGTGAGTGAAACGGAGGCCAGTGACATGGAGTAGAAATGGAGAAGGTTCAGGAATTCAAGTACTTGGGATCAACTGTTCAGAGCAATGTGGAGTGTAGAAGAGACATAAAGAAGAGAGTGCAGGCAAGTTGGGCGGATGGAGGAAAGTGTCATGGGTGATCTGGGATAGAAGAGCACTAGCTTAAGTGAAAGGAAAGAAGTATAGAATGGCAGAACAGCCATGTTGTATGGTCATGGAGACAGTACCAATAACCAGAAGACAAGAGACAAAGCATGCAGTTCCAGTGGAACCTCCAAAGTGGACCACCATCCATCTGGTGATGCTGGTCAACTTCTAATTTTAAGGTTCACGCAGACGACGAGCACGTCACCTGTGTTGGAAAGGGAGCGAGCGAGCGGAGAGACGGAGATTCTGAAGCTTGGACGCATGCGCGAGATGCTGTGACTATCGCGAGACCTACAGCGAGACCGGGAAACCCCAACATGGCGGCGCCCTGCTGCTAAGATAGAATTAGCTCTATTATACTAAACGAATCCAAATTTAACCATCATATATCTTGCCTTTCTTTTTTTCACCTCTCTTTTTCATCCGACAGATTTGGAATACCACCCAACGTGGAGGACCTCGAACGCTTCATCGACGCATATTTTTACAGCTGCGCGATGGAGAATCCTTCCGTCGAGAAAACCTTCGAAAAAGAGGAAAAATTATTCAGCGACGGACACGGAGAACCTAGCCACTACGGAGGTTTCGGTCAGTATGCTGGAGTCCATAAATAAAAAATTTGAGGTCCTCTCCCTAATCAGCGAGGACATCAAAGAATTAAAGGTAAGTATGGAATTCTTCAGCCAACAAGTAAGTGATCTCCAACGAGACAATGCCGAGTTACACTCTACCTTCATGACTGTTTCAGCCGAGTTAGAAACCGTTAAAAAGGAAAATAAAACGCTAAAGGAAACTGTTCTGGATATTCAATCCCGTAGCATGCGGGAGAATTTAATATTCTCAGGAATATCCGAGAATACCTCTGACAATCCAGAGGTTGAGATAAAAAAAATTATGACGACGTCGTTAAAAATTCCTCAGGAGTCGGTAAATAACATCTGTTTTCACCGGGTACATCGGCTTGGAGCCCCTAGGGGCAACAGACCCCGTCCTATTATCGCCAAGTTTGAGCATTTTAAAAAAAAATTTGTTAAAAGTAAAGGACGGGAGCTTAAAGGGACCTCATTTGGAATGAACGACCAATTCCCGAGAGAGATTAATGAGCGGCGAAAGGTACTGTTTCCTATAATGAAACAAAATAGGCAGGAGGGTAAACGGACTGCGATGGTCGTCGATAAACTATACATCGATGGCCAACTATTCCGGAACCCCAACTCCACTCCCTGGCTGTTCTAAATGGCATTGGTGGAACTAAACTTTGTTTGATTATTAGATGTATACATATATTGTATATGTGGTTATAAAACCTTAAATATGAATACTCATTATGTTTAGGCGATATTATAAATATATTATTAAATACATAACTATATCTAAAGTATATTTAAACAAAAAATCTCGCTTAGGTTACCAGTTATTGGTGTATTTTTATGTTTAATCCCCCGTTAACTTCCTTTACTTTTACCTTCCTACCTGTTTTTTCACTGTTATACTGTATTTACTTACTCGTCACCTCATATTTTACACAAATTACATAAACCACCTAACCACTTTGATTCTATCCTATAACATACTAATATTGACAAATGGCCTATGCAGATACAGTATATACACAGGACTGAGTCTATATTGTTTGTATGCATAAATTAGTTCTAGTTTCCTGGAATGTTTGTGGCGCTCGCTCAGAAGCAAAAAGAATAAAAACTTTAGACCATCTCTTAAAATTAAAAGCAGATATTTGCCTCCTACAAGAAACCCACCTACAAAAATCTGAAGAAAAATTACTTATTGATAAGAATTTTAGCCAAGCGTACTCTGCTCCTTATAACAGTAGACAAAGAGGAGTCTGTATACTCATACATAAGAATTTACTCTTTACTTTAAATAATACAATAACAGACCCAGAGGGCCGATACATTATTATTCAGGTGACTATATTTCATAAAATATATACACTTGGTAATTTATATGCCCCTAATAATGATGATCCGGCCTTTTTCCATGAATTTTTCTCTCAGCTGTTTGATTCAGCAGCGAACTCTACTATTATTATTGGAGGAGACTTTAACACAGTCTTAAATCCAGTAATTGACCGTTCTAATAATACATGTAGGCGATTACAATCTACTAAAGTAATAGGGGAATATATGGATGACTTTGGCCTCGTCGACAGCTGGAGACTTAAAAACCCAAATAAGAAGGAATTTACTTTATTTTCCGCTGTGCACCGGTCTTTTTCAAGAATTTATTATTTTCTTACAAATAACTCTATTGCTGATAAAACTGTTACAAAAATACATCCTATTATTATTAGCGACCATGCACCAGTCTCCCTTTCCCTACAAGTTGATTATACCTTTAAACCACCACCGACATGGCGGTTTAACATCTCACTGCTAAACGACGCAGAGTTTGACAAAATTATAAGAAAAGAATGGGCAGACTTTTTGGAAATAAATGACTCTCCAGACCTATCGCCATCTCTTCTCTGGGAAACTGGAAAAGCAGTAATTAGAGGTAAAATTATATCATATTCATCTTATAAAAAGAAACAGGATCAAAAATCAGAAAAAGACTTGGAAGATAAAATTAAACAACTGACGGATGAGTACGCAATAAACCCAAATAACCAAATATGGACTTACAAAATACAAAAATACAGTTAGACGATATGCTAACTAAAAAGACAGAATTTATAATACAACAATTGAGATATAACAACTTTGAATATAATAACAAATCAGGTAAATTTCTTGCAAACCAACTTCAACGCAATCGGGAAAAATCTCTTATAACGGCTATTAAAGGGACAACTGGTGAATGCACACAATCACCAGAAGAAATTAATCACATTTTTTATAACTATTATCGCAACCTATACTTAGAAACTAACAAGCCTAACCCTGAGCATATTGAGGCATTCCTCAGTAGCTTAAATATATCTCAGTTAACTACTGAATATAAAGACATGTTAGATGCGCCACTTACTATAAACGAGTTGTACAGTGCTCTAGATAGCATGCCTAATGGCAAAGCACCTGGCCCGGATGGTTATCCGGTTATATTTTTTAAGCACTTCTGGTTAATGCTTGCTCCACTATTCTTAAGAGTAGTAACAGAAATTAAAACTAAGGGTTACATACGCCCACACATGAATACAGCAGCAATTAAACTTTTATTAAAGCCAGAAAAAGACCCCACCCTTCCATCAAGTTACCGTCCGATTTCACTAATTAACACTGATATTAAAATTATCACTAAGGCTTTCACATCTAGACTAGAAACAGTAATCTCGACAATTATTCATAGCGACCAAACAGGCTTTATTAAAGATCGGCACTCTACTAATAATATTAGGAGACTCTTTAACCTTATTAGCATGTCACAGCGGCATGATAAAAAGGCAGTTATTATATCATTGGATGCAGAAAAAGCTTTCGACAAAGTTAACTGGTCCTTCCTCTTTGCTGTTTTAAATAAATTTGGCTTTGGGAAATCATTTATCCACTGGGTATCAGTATTATATGATTCTCCAAAAGCTACAGTTACTACTAATGGGATTATATCTCAGAGCTTTACTTTACAGAGAGGCACAAGACAGGGATGCCCACTATCCCCTTTATTATTTACAATATTTATTGAGCCACTTGTATTAGCCATACGCCAGGAAAGAAGGATTCAAGGAATTCACTCTGGGGTAACAGAACATAAAATTAATCTATATGCCGATGACATCTTACTTTATTTAGAAAAGCCGGCTACTTCGCTAGGGGAAGTATTTAACTTAATAACTAAATTCTCACAGTTATCAGATTATTCTATTAACTGGACAAAATCAACACTTCTACCTATTACAGAAAATTCATGGAACCCTGCAAGCCAGGACCCACACTACTCATTTCCTATAGGTAATTTAAAATACTTAGGCATAAAAATCTCACCTAAATTAACTGATTTAATTCATTTAAACTTTTCTCCACTTCTGGATAACATTTATAGTGACTTGGAGCGCTGGAATAATCTTCCTATTTCTCTAATAGGATGAATAGCCACCATTAAAATGAAAGTTTTACCCAAAATAAACTATTTTTTCTCAATGATTCCATTTAAACCTACGGCTAAATGGTTCCAGTTGTTGGACTTAGCCGTGACAAAATTTTACTGGAATAAAAAAACAAGCAAAGATTAGTCTATCTACTCTTCAGAAAAGTAAATCCAAAGGTGGTCTAGAGGCACCAAATTTTATGTACTACTATATAGCTAACCAGCTACAATATATCGTTCTATGGGCACAACCCAACAGAGACACTAACTGTTGGTTGGAACTAGAACAGAAGGATTGTAATAACCTCAGACTTCGAGATTTACTCTTTATTACAACATCGATTAAGCGTCATAATTGTTTTAAAAACCCAATGATTTCCGCCACCGTGACTGCCTGGTGGAAGGCACTAGAATTGACAAAAGCCCAAGTGGAGCCCTGTGGGCTTTCTCCCCTATGGCATAACCCCGACTTTCAACTTAACAACCAACCGTTTCATTTAGGTGTGTGGGAGCAGAAAGGAATTACACATCTCCACCATCTCTTCTCAGATAATATGTTTATATCATATACATCCTTGCTCCAAAAATACAATATAAAAAACGGAATTTTTTTACATTATCTACAAGTTAAAAATATGATAAAGAAAAAAATTCCAACACTTCGGGGTACGCTCCAACCGCCTGTTTTAGCTAAAGATATTAACAAGCTTTCTCCGACAACAACAAAAAAACTTTCAAAAATATATAAGTTACTTTCATATACTGATAAAATGTCTTTACCCATCTCGAAATGGGAGACAGACTTGTCTATAGCACCGGAACCTGACTTTTGGATTCAAGTTTGTGAAAACGCATTTAAAATGACAAAACACAAAAAATTTACAACTTATCCAATATAAAATTATTCACAGAACATACATTACTCAATATATGATGAAGAAAATGTGACTCTCAGACTCCGACATTTGTCTCCAATGCTTACAAAACACTACAGACACTTATGTTCATGCTTTATGGTTCTGTACTCCGGTTATGTATTTCTGGACTAAAGTCTTAGAAAAACTTTCCGCTATTTTGGACTGTAGGATACCTTTATCTCCAAACTTGTGTTTGCTAGGTGACCTAACAACAACTGACTTACCACATAAACAATTTCAATCTACACTTGTAGCCCTTACTATCGCTAAAAAAACAATTCTTGTTAACTGGAAGAATAAACAAATTCTGAATATCGACCAATGGTCTAACCTCCTTATAAATCACATTTTAATGGAAAAAATATCTGCCTCAAATAAAAACCAAATATCAAAATTTATCGAAACATGGTCTACGTATATAGACTTTTTTAACCTAATTCTGGTTACTTAATTCTGTCTGTTAGCGAGAGCCACTACATCGTGATAACTTACATTGATGTTTCTGCATTTGGCAATTTATTATTATATTATATTATTATGGGATTTTTTTTTAATGGCTTTAGGTGAACTGATGAATACACACACGCACGCACGCACATGCACATGCTCACCCACATACAAATATATATATATATATATATATATATATATATATATATATGTATATATATTTAAAAAAAAAGAGAGAAAAAAAACATTTTTATTTAAATAAAAAAAATTAAAAAAAATAAAAACTTCTAATTTTAAAACTTGACATACAGTTTTAGACATATCAAGTGCTGTAATGTTTTAAAAAATAAAATAATAATAATAATAATAATAATACATACTGATGCCAATGGCTGTGGCCAGTTTGACAGCAATAGGTGGAATATCACAGGGCATAAACAAAGGTTCCAGAATGTGCCGCCCAAAAGCCAGACCGATGACTGCCATCCCAGCAGGCCTGTAGAGCACATAAAACATTAACGCATGTACATACAAATACTTTTATGTACATGCTGTAGATTTTCTACATTCTATGTGCAATAATCCATGAGAAAACTAGTAAAAAGAAAAAGAAGAAGAAACAGAAAAAAATAGGAAATATATGAATGTGATGTGAATATGGCAAGCCTTAATCAGGATTTTCACCTGTTTTTCAGATTCACAAATAAATCAGCGATTTTCATGTGTTTATTAATGTTATGAATGCATTTCACATAAATTCTGGGTGTGAGTTGTCGAATATGCGTTTGTGGATCCGTGGCCACGCACATTTATTTTTTAAACAAACATCACACGGTTTCAGGATATTCACACACATTTCCTCACATATTCATGTATTTAAAGTGTGTTCCTCACCTGTCCATGAGGAGGCAGAGTTGCTGTTTCCATTTAACGGGAACGAGCCTTCTCCCATTTCTCATTTATAATTGAAAATTGAAAAACAGAAGATGAGCCTTTATCTGATCTTGTATTATGAGTACTGCTGTCAAACGATAAACAGTTTTTTAACTGATTAATCACAATTTTCCATAATCAATTGTGATTAATCCCTTTTTTCTATTTCCTCTTCTATTTTTTTCTTCAAAGCTTGTAACAGATGTCTACTTGAGTAAAATCTTGGAATTAATGTAAAATCATCAAATGCAAAGTTTAGAATCAAAGACTATTCTGATAGCTTTCTTTGATCTTTGATAAATATAGTATGTCTACTGTAAAATATATCCATCCACAGCAAAACGATCACAATGAACTCAAACGAACAATTCTCAAACAAACTCAAATGAACAATTCTCTGAACTTCTCGCTTACAGATTTAGTACTGAGCACCACACTTGGTTTACGAGGCCCCGTGGAGGTAACTCGAATTTTTCTCTGATATGAATCTCCAAAGGCTTACAACTAATATGCTATTTGAATTTGGCTCTGCAAACTAATTTGCAAATTACTTTAGAGTTCTCCAACAAGCATCAAGCAAATAAATCAGAAAGTAAAACTACCAATAGGCCATTTATTCATCTTCCCGCCAGTGACTCCAAGTTTGGCTGCACACTGAGTTAACTGAGTTAATTCCCCTCCACCCCACTTAAATCAACAGAGATAACACTTTAATTTTGAGCCCTAATTATGAGTTTATTTAACACAAGTCGGGGGGGAAAATACGACCCTAGTTTGTTTCCCTTTAGCTTGTTTTGCCTTCATCCGGAAGACGCTCTTCTACCTCTTTGACCGCTGCTGCTTTAGTGGCGTAGAAGAAGAAAAATTCACAGTGTAAGCCCAAGGGAACCAAATTAGGGTCATATTTTGTTTCCAGATTGATGTTAAATAAAAACACAAGAGATCAGAGAAAAGGGAGACGGCTCTTTCCCGTTAGGTGGAGACAGCAACACTGCCTCCGACGACATGTGAATATCTGAGGATGTTTGTGTGAATATCTTGAAACAGCGTGATGCTTGTCTCAGAAATAAATGCATGTGGCCGCCAATCCACAAAGACATTCGATAACTCACAAGCAGAATTGAGCATTTACAAATGGTAAGTCATCATAAAAAACATTCACAACATTAACAAATATATGTGAAAATCGCAGATATATATATATGAATCTGGAAAAACACGTGAAAATTGCGAATGTTTGTGGACCTCAAAAACAAGTGAAAATTGCAAGTATGACTATAATACTTTGCTGAACGATGCTTTACCCACCAAGCATTTTTTGGTCTAAAATAAGTCTAATAGACGTCTAAATGGTACTTATATGGTCTAATAGACGTCTACATCTAGACCCCTCGTCTATTCTTAGAGGTTTAAATAACCGCTAATAGACGTCTAAAGTTAGACGTTTTCTAGATGTTTATTTTCATACCAATTGTATACGCCTCATCTAATCTTAGACGTTTAAATAATTGCTAAATTTAGACGTTTGCTAGACGTTCACTTATATACCAAATATAAACTCCATTAGACGTTGTATAGATGTCTGTTAAGCATGTATTATTCACAACAAACCAATAATTAAGGAAATTAAATTGTCAAAATTTAATGCTAAATCAGGTTGTCTAAAAAAGGGACCAAATTTAACCTTTGATCCTTACCTTGATGTAGTTCCAGGATGACAATTCATATCACGTGTTTTTTGGAACTTTTAATTAGGTTTCATTAACACTAATGTCATGCTTATTTTACCATTGGATATAAATACATCTCTTGATGTTAACATTAACCAAACTATCCTATACTTAAATCTAAATCAACACATTGTTTTTCAAACATTATCCAACCATCACAAACATTTGAATGTGAAGATATATTTTTCATTTCTTTACACATTTTTAAACATATTGCAATAAAATAAAAATAAATAATCCAAAATTACCAATATAATATAAACATTTGTTTTGTTTTTAAATTAGGGTGGAAAAGTGTCTTAAAGTCTAAACCACAAAAATAGTTGTATGAAATAAATAAAATAGCAGAAGGCGCTGGACGGGGAGCAAAGGGCGGCCCCGCCGGCCCCCACGCGGAGGTCCCGGATAGATGGCCAAACGGGTGCCCAAGTAAAGGTCACGTTGACCTGATGGAGAAAAATGGGTCATGAACTGAGAAGGACTAGAAAAAACAGGGAAATCAAAATCTGAATCAAAATCATCTGAATCAGAGAGGAGATTAACCAAAACCGGGGCGTCTTCGATATCAGACATTTTAGAATCGGTATCTAAAAACAGATAAGGAGGTGACTCATGTGACACACAAGGAGGACTATAGGACACGAGTGAGGGGGGCATAGATGAACGAGAGACAGAGGAAAAAACAGAACCTACACAAAGAGGGAGGTGGTGGTCGGCAGGCTGAGGGCTAGCTGGGCGTCGCCATGTGCTTCGCGCTGGGTCCTTACCTGGTTGTTTTCATTTTGTCATGGGTAAAGTTTTGTGGAGGACCCAAACGCAGGGAAGCAAGGCAAGGAGGCAGAGGTAATGTAAGAAGAAAAAAAAAAGGAATTTAATTAGAGATGGGACGTTTGACACTGAGACTCCGGAGCATGTGTCAGCCGAGTGAGACAGACTGCTCGAAACAATGGATCAAAAGCCCCGATGAAACCTCCGTGATCACGTGCTGATGACGTATGCGGCTTTATGCGCGCTAATGAGATACCGGAAATTACGTAACTGATTCAAACCTTTTGGCACGGTGTCAGCTGTGTGTTTATAAAAATCGAATGAATAACAGGACATCACATTGAACCATAGTACTGGTACAGTGTCAAAATATTGCAACACTTCCATGTGTAACTGATGATCATTAGACAGACACAAATGTAAGACTGAATGTACTGGTGTTATGTTGGAATATAAATCAATCAGGAGAATCACTTTGAAGATTATAGCTGCTATGACTCCAGCTGTCCACCAGATGTCACCGGTACATCTATCTTATGGGGCTTTGAAACTTCGGCTCTTTTTCCAAATCAATCAGCCGAAAGCCTCAAAAGCTTCACAAGGCGTCATTGTAGAGATGGGACGTTTGACACTGAGACTCCGGAGCGTGTGTCAGCCGAGTGAGACAGACTGCTCGAAACAATGTATCAAAAGCCCCGATGAAACCTCCGTGATCACGTGCTGATGACGTATGGGGCTTCATGAGATACCGGAAATTACGTAACTGATTCAATTGTTTTGGAAACACCGAAACAACCACTGCCTCCCCCGTAGTGATGGGATTTTGGGCTCTTTTGGGTGATCCGGTTGATTTGGATCGGCTCAGTGAAAAGAGCCGGCTCTTTTTGGCTCTCAAGCGGCTCTTTAAACTTTAGCTTTTCTTTTAAATATTTACGACAAATTTACGTGAAAAAGAGAGAACGACATATGTAGAGAGGGAGAGGGGGTGAGGGAGACAGTAAGGAAATGACGGAGCCGGCTCTTGAGGGAGGGAGTCGGCTCTCATCGTTCACTTCAACGAGCCGGCTCTTTGCACCGGCTCGTTCGCGAACGACCCATCACTACTCCCCCGCGCCCACAGCCTTTTGAGAGAAAACTGACTTGAGAGAGCTTTAGGATGGAGAATTCCAATGCAAGAAAACGATCTCGTGTTTGGCAACACTTTGACGTTGTGTCACCCACAAAGGTAAGATTTTAATTATTTGGCATAATATTAAATGGTATATTATCAGCATTATCATCATCATTGTAGTGTTGTATTTACTATTGTACAGTTTTGCTAAATGGCTCACCGCAACATTTGCAATAATAAATACTTACAGAAAATGAATTAATATTACTGTATCACTTTTAATAATGTTAAAACTTTAAAGGATTTAAAGGTCGCTGGGAATCTTGGCTGTGTTACCTACATTTAAAAATATCACAGCCTGCAGTATGTCCATGGTAACCATAATAATATCTTGATTGTTTCAGTATTGTATAACAATCAGAGGTGATGTACTTACAGTATACATATATGATATGAAAAGTGGCACTATTGTTATGTTGTAATGAATGTAATGTTATGCTGCTGAAACTAAATTTCCCTATCTATCTTTACTTTGTTTTATTAATCCAGTGCAAAAATGATTATCTGTCATATTTTTCTTTTCTAGATATTTGAAGGACAAACTGCTTCCCCGGACGGAGAAGCCACTACAATATTGGTTTCTCCACAAAACCACATACCCACATCTGTATCCAGTGGCTCTGCAGTACCTCTCAACACCAGCATCTTCAGTCCCCTGTGAGAGGATTTTCTCAAAGGCTGGTGAAATTGTCAGCCAGAGAACAAGCCGCTTGAAGCCGAACACAATAGAGCAAATATTGTTTTTGAATAACAACTTATAAAACAAATAAATATAAAAAGTTGGGCACAAGCACAATTCCCTCATGTAGGTATTTGGTTCACTTTATGTTCACCTTCCATGTGTACCTGATGATCATTAGACAGACACAAATGTAAGACTGAATGTACTGGTGTTATGTTGGAATATAAAATCAGGCTTTGAAGACTATAGCTGGTATGACTCCAGCAGACCACCAGATGTCACCGGTACGATCTATCTCATGGGGCTTTGAAGCTTCGACTCTTTTTCCAAAGCAATCAGCCGAAAGCCTCAAAAGCGTCACAAGGCTTCACTTTCCCATCTCTACTTCATTGTCCCATCTCTAAATTTAATTATACAAAACAAAAGCGAACTCCAAATGGCAAGTGAAACAAAATGTGGGGAGGACAAGGCAAAAAAACTGGCAGCATGACGGAAGGAAAACGACAATGAATCGATGGAGACAGGAGACTAAATACAGATCCACACTAATGACACAACAAGACACACCTGGGGCAAGACATAAGTGGCTGAGGACACTGATTGGTTGACATGAGGAAGGGCAGGATTACACTTAACAAGACCAAGGGAGACACACAAGGAAAAACAGAACCCAAACACTATTTCTGTTGGCTTCCCATGGTCCCTATTGAGTCTTGGTAGCCTGAGGCTAACGCAAGTTAGGTGTGTCAGGAATTCCAACAACTGGTTTATACACGTATTAACAAGTTTATACAACCCTTGGTTGGCTATGCATACAAAGAAATACGTGGAGCTTTTTTTCACCTCAATGCTCTCAATGGTATTTATTATTATATCATCTGACAAATTCACAGCCAGGTTGAAGCTCTATTTGACTGTAACTGTCTCACAATTCTAACAGAACACCTTAAAACCTGAGGTGTCCCAAAAAAATTCCACCGAGTGCCACATCAAGAAACCTTTTTGACATTCATGATCTTAAGTTTATTAAGCATTTGAAAACCAATGGATCAGTGTCGTAACGATGCACTGCCCTACAATGGTATTGGAACACAGATACCAATTCCTTTATTTATTATTGTAGGCTGAAAAACTATGAGCAAATTGTGTTATCATCTAGCACAGGGGTAGGCACACTCGGTTCTCGAGGGCCGCAGTCCTACAGGCTTTGGAGGTTTCCTTCTTCCAGCACAAGCTGATTCCAATGAACAGGGTCGTTACTAGGCTTATGCAGAGCTTGCTGATGAGGTAATCATATATCAGCTGTGTTGGAGACGGGAAACATCCAAAACCTGCAGGACTCCGGGCCTCGAAGACCAAGTTTTCCCACCCCTGATTTAGCATGATATCTTGGGAGTGTGTAACTGTAATCTCATCTTTCAATTCAATTCAATATTTATTTGTCATTGCAAATAACATGGTTATAAACAACAAGATAACATTATGAGCCCCAAATACTGGTATAGTGTGTCTGTAAAGTGCAGAAGTGCATATGGAATGTCTAGCAAACCCAGCAGAAGTAAAATGCATTATTCATACTTGTGCAAGAGTGCTAAAGGCCAGTCCATGGAATGGGGGATGGAGAAATAAACAACAGAGTGGATAGTTGTGTTGGAGCTGCAACAATGCAAGACCTAAACCATTGTTGCAGTGGTGGAATATGAAGATGTATAGGTAGCAGAGAGGGAGGGGGTTGTTCATTTAGCAGCCTCACTGCCTGAGGGTAGAGGCTATGGGCCAGTCTGGTGGTCCTGGCACGGATGGACCTATATCTCTTCCCAGAGGGTAGCAGACGGAAGAGGTGATGTGCAGGGTTTCTGCAACCTTTACAGGTTTTTTTACATGCTTTTGTATACAACTCATCTATAAGTATTATTCCACAAAAAAACGAACACTCTTGAAGCCAGAGTAACGACTAACAATGAGTCTTGAATGCAAACAACAGGACCACGACTTGGTGTTTGCTGTTTAATAAAACTACGGGAGTACAAAACACGTTTAAGTTCCATATCAATATGGTTGAAATTTATTTTAATTGATTTATTGTATAAAACACTATGATAATTGTGATTGACATACACATGGTAAAATACGGGATACCTGGACGGGACCTGCACAATAGCGGACAAAACAATGAGGTTGGCAAAATCCGGGAACCAAGGCTCAAAATCAGGACTGTCTTGGCCAAAACAGGCCATCTAGTCACCCTACCTCACATGCAAGTCAGAGAGGAAATTCGGCCTGCCCTGACCGCACGTCCCTGCACTGAGTATCAAATAACAATCCGATCCGCTTTGGTAACAAATGAAATACTGTAGTAGGTGGGATTAACTTTTTTTTAATTGCAAGTACAAGGTTAGTAAACATAATCAAACATTACCTGATAGCAATGAGATCAGTCCATAGTTTAATAAACGCCACATGTGGTCCAAAAGCCTCCATTAAGTATGTGTAATGTCCACCAGACTTCTTTATGCAAGTTCCCAGTTCAGCGTAGGACAAGGCTCCTAAGAAAGACAAAAGTAACAGATTAGCGAAACCACTTTTTCGTACTGTGCATTTGTTAATTATAGCCATGCATGAACACAAATGAGACATCTTATTAATCTTAAAAAGGTATGAAGCCTTATTTTCATGTAGTATGGAGTAGACCAGACCTGGGCATGATACAGACTGTATCCAGCCTTTCCGCATAACTTTTCAAAGCGGTACTACTTTAGTTTTGAAAATGTCTCTCAAAGGGTTAGCATATACATTTAATGCAAGGGTTGTATAGTGTCTTCATGTATGTGCACGTGTGTGAGTGGGACAAGCAAGTACATGCAAGAAGAAGTGTATGCGAAAGCGACGGCTTTCTGCAACAAGAGAGGGATTTGGATAATCATTTGGGAGCCATTAAACAGCTAACAGCTAATATGAATTAGCGGTTGGTGTTCAAAATGTCTGCACACTTTAAAAATGTAGAAAAATTAATGTACACTGTACACATGTAGTTATATACTGGCGAGCCTGTTTGTGTGACCAGTTCCAGTTTCTCATGTAGCTCCTTAGGAATATTATTTACCCACTACTGGAGTTGACCAAATATTCAGCAGACATTGGTTATGGCCCTTATGTACACAATCAACTAACATAACTGTCCATCCATTATCCACCGCTTATCAGGGTGTCTTCTCGTCCAGTCCAGTCATGGCAACCAGTCTCCTCTCGTCCAGTCCAGTCATGGCGACCAGTCTCCTCTCGCCCAGTCCAGTCATGGTGACCAGTCTCTCCTTGTCCAGTCTTGGCGACCAGTCTCATCCCGCCCTGCCCCAGTCTTGGCGACCAGTCTCTTCTCGCCCTGCCCCAGTCTAGTCTAGTCACGTCACGTCCAGTCCTCGTCCACTCACATAACTCTCCATTCTTGTCTCCCTCCTGTTTCTCCCCACGTTTGGGTCCACCCTCTCCCACGCACACCCAATCATGACAATAATAAATGTAACAAATAACAGCAAGCTATAACAATACAATAGAATAGAGTAAAATAAATAACAGATAGAAAAGTATACAAGGCTAAAAATAAGATGTTATATAGGTTAAATGAAAATAAAAGAGTAAGATATACAGATTAATAAAAAAAATATATATATAAATAAAAAATAACAAAATAAAAAAGTTGTAATCAATTAAATTAAAGTTAAAAAAGTGGATCTTGAGTCTACCTTTTTAAAAATATTGACATTCTCTGCGGCTCTGACGCTCTCCGGCAGGCTATTCCACCGACTAGGGCCGTAAACTTGGAACGACGCCTCGTCATCCCAAAAAGTTACCAGGCCAGCTAAGAGACACATAGTCTTGAGTCGTCCCTGGGACCTCCTGCCGGTGGGACATGCCCGGAACACCTCTCCAGGGTGGCGTCCAGGAGGCATCCGAATCAGATGCCCAAGTGACCTCAACTGGCTCCTCTCCACGCGGGCGGAGTAGCAGCTCGACTCTTGAGTCCCTCCCGGATGACCGAACTGCTCACCCTATCGCTAATGCTACATTTAGACCAAACCGAAAATATTGCGACGCTACGCTGGTCTCATGCATGTTTGGTCGCGGGGTTCTCAATGGAATTTGTTTTGCTCAGCGCTGCAACGGAGGAAGAGGAGGGATTTTCGCTTCGGTAGATGGTGCTAACTTTAGTGTAGCATTGCTAGCTTGCTTCACACTTCGACAATTAAACAAACAAAATCACCAGATAAGCCAACCTCCACGCTTCTTCCTCCAAGCAATCTCCTTTTTAGCCCGGTCCCAGTACACGTAGCTCGTCGTGTTGCACAGCTCCGGGTGCCTGCAAACCGCGACGATCAAGCTATCCTCCATTGCTATGCTACACGTTCTGCACACAACCGCTTCCTGTGTTTTGCCGGTGACGTGGACTATCTCAACACCGATAGGCTTTTGCTGACGCAATGGCGCTCTAAGTTTAATTCAGTAAACGCCGGTGAAATGGGCGAAGTAGCGAAATGCTTGCCGGAAACGTCCCAAACACGCCGCCCGGCACGCCATCGCGCCCCCTTCCCCCGCGCAAAGTCCATTGACTACAAAACCGCCGGAAACGCCTCCCTGACTCTTGGTCTGAACGGAATATAAGGGAGAGCACGGACGCCCTGCTGAGGAAACTCATTTCGGCCGCTTATATTCGAGGTCTTGTTCTTTCGGTCACGACCCTCAGCTCAGGTGAGGGTAGGAACATAGACCGACAGGAAAATCTAGAGCTTCACCTTTCGGATCAGCTCCTTCCTTACCACAATAATTACCGGCTGTCGATCTCCTGCTCCATCCTGCCCTCACTCGTGAACAAGACCCAAGATACTTGAACTCCTCCACTTGGGGCAGGATCTCATCCCCATTCCGGAGAGGGCACTCCACCCTTTTCCGACTGAGGGCCATGGTTTCGAATTTGGAGGTGCTGATTTTCATCCCAACCAATTCACACTCGGCTGCGAACCGCTCCAGTGAGAGTTGGAAATAACAGCTTGATGAA
This sequence comes from Vanacampus margaritifer, assembly GCF_051991255.1. Taxonomy (NCBI): domain Eukaryota; kingdom Metazoa; phylum Chordata; class Actinopteri; order Syngnathiformes; family Syngnathidae; genus Vanacampus; species Vanacampus margaritifer. The sequence goes on along the minus strand of NC_135441.1, from coordinate 3,045,729 downwards.
ATCAACAGCACCACATCATCTGCAAAAAGCAGAGATGCAATGCTGAGGCCACCAAACTGGACCCCCTCAACGCCACTGCTGTGCCTAGAAATTCTGTCCATAATGTTTATAGGGCAACCTTGGCGGAGTCCAACCCTCACTGGAAACAAATCCGACTTACTGACGGCGATGCGGAACAAACTCTCTGACACCGGTCGCACAGGGACCGAACCGTACTCCCAGAGTACCCCCCACAGGACTCCCTGAGGGACACGGCCTTCTCCAAGTCCACAAAACACATGTAGATTGGTTGGGCAAACTCCCATGTACTCTCGAGGACCCTGCCGAGGTTGTAGAGCTGGTCCACTGATTCACAGCCTGGACGAAAATCGCACTGCTCCTCCTGAATCCGATATTCAACTTCCCGACGGACCCTCCTCTCCAGCACCCCGCAATAGACCTAACATTTTTGACCATGTATAATTAGGCATTTATTTAAAAAATAAAAAAAACACGTCTGATAATTCATTTATTAAATAAATAAAAATACCATGTATAGTACAGCTTTTATTTTATTTTTAAATAAATGACCATGTATAGAAAATGCCAGTGTATATAGTAAGGTGGGTTGCTTTTTTCTTAAAAAAAAAATAAAAAAATACCATGTATAGTAAGGCTAATTTTGTTGTTGTAAATGACCATGCATAGTAAGGTGTTTTTGTTGTGTTTTTTAAACCAGGAGTTTCAAACACATATTAGCTCAGGGGCCACATGGAGGAGAATATTTTACCAAGTAGGCCAGACCAGTAGGTAAAATCATGGTATTTATGCATAGATGTGCAGAGCAGCCCTAAATAACGGGGCTCAACTGTAAATTTATTGTTCCAAAAGATAACAGGAATGCAAATGGGATGCGGCAACACTTGGCCCATATAAGTTCCGTAACTGTTTTGCATATCTGTTGTTACCAGAATGCATTGTGTGGCGCAGTTAATAAGCATCTTTCTTTCCAGTGAGTGACGTCATGTATCCAAAGAATATACAGTACATTCAATGAGATGCATTCTTTGGTAAGTTTTAAAGTTTCCAAATGAATAATAGTTTTAAACTACAGGCAATATGACAGTACAGAGGAGGATTTTGTCACCAATATATTGTATTTAAACTGTGCATGTCGGCTAGGCTGGCGTTATGAAATGTAACGTTATCCTAACGTTAGCAATTTAGCCCTAACTAGCTGGTTTAGGATCATGTAGGGAACCTGCGTAATTGTTAGTTTTCAGTAATTGTATAATTAACCCAGTTTGCAAAGACTTTTATGCCAGACTGTAATGTTAGATTAATGAAACCATAGTAAATGCCCAGACCAGAGATTATTTCAGTGTCTATGAAGCTTTTTATTATTATTATTATTATTATTAAATAACATTTGCATTATACCCACTTCTTCAGTACCAATACACCACTGGCGACAAGCATAGAAATGTATATTCACCTCATCAAATTATTACATATAAGAATATACATGTATGATATAAGGGTGGGACAAAAAAACGATTTGACCGGCTTTCGTTCGTCAAGGAGAGTCATAAGGACCGTATCGGTAGCATACTCCTCAATTGATACAAAATCCGCCGGGAATCCTTAGATACATTGCTTGTAAAGCTGTGGACCGGATATTGTGTAGCTATGAATCGGTTGCGTGTGTGAGGCAGCAAAGTAGCACTCATTCGCACACAGTGTGCGTGTCACAGCAAGTGACAACATGCAACTGGCGACAACAGCAACCTGGCCGTTTAGAAAAAAAAAAATTCTGATACGGATCTAGGAGCACATTTGAAAGTGACCCAGGTCGCATATAAAAGAATCGGAGCCATTCAGAGTGACATAAAAAAAAGTCAGATACAAGTGTCATTTGGGCATTTGCCTGCAGTGTGAACGTAGCCTATAACCTGAAGCTTTTTTTTTTTTTCATTGCTGACTCTGTATGAGCACATTTGGCAACTGGTCAGCTCATCACAAGTTAATGTTTGCTCCTACCACGAAATATGGAAACAATTGGTGATGCAACAAACTCACCAAACAGTGAAAGCACACCACAAACAATCCACACAATGAGAGACATTCCAACACTGCCTGAGTGTTTCAAGATTGCTTTTGGAGAGATGAAGATCCCGGCTCCAATAATGGTTCCGACAATGACTGAAATCCCAGAAAGCAATGTCACCTTCTTCCCCAGTTCCACCTTTTTGTCTTTCTCCCCCATGGGTTTGCTAGGAAGCATTTTATGTCCATTGGCATCTGCTCCTATATATGACTTTCTATTCATATTTCAATTCCAAAGATACGTTTTTGTTTAGAAATAGTTACTGTAAAAAGTTTAAGTCTGAGCTAATCTGCCTTTGCGACCATGCTGTTACAAAACTGCAAATAAATTCCATTGTGGGTGGGGGGTGGTTCTTCCCTTCAGCTCTCTCTCTTTCTTTTTACCTTCCTTATTCCGGTACCGTATTGTTATTCATGCCAACTTGCTGTGTGGCCTCTTTACTACTTCAACTTTATTAACATGTCAAATTCTTCCTTGTGTGTTCATGTTTTCATTCCATCCTGTTTTCATGCCTCTTTTAAATATTTTGTCATCCTTAGAAGCTGCCCCAAAAACAAGCAGTGTTTTGTCAAATAGGTGGAATTACAATTGGAATTAGTCACAAAATAAAAAGTTGTTTTGTTATAAGCGTTTAAAGCCATCTTCCATGTGTAGAAATGTGTTTTTACCAAGGCTGATAGCAAGTTTTTATCAATTGTTGATTTACTTAAACCGGGTGCTAATGTTAACTTTAGTATTTAACTGTTAACCCCAATTACAAAACAAAGTAAATAATTTAATTCCTTAGCTTTCACTAAGAACGCTGGATTGACGACCGGGGCCTTTCCCCGCTGGGCCTGCGGTTCGGGGGTGCCGCCCGTCCCCCGGTGCCCCCATCTCCCCTTCTGCCCCCGGTGTTCCGTCCCTCCACGCGGTGGGGGGTGGGGTGGGCGTGGGTGCCCGCTCCGCTCCACTGCCCGGCCTCTCTTCGGCGCCGATGCCTGGATGCGGGGGATCCCCGGGATCTGGGGGTCTGGGGCTGCCGGTTGGTGGGGGTGGGGGTGGGGGGGGTGCTTGGTTGGGTGGTGGTGGTGGCTGGGTGGGGGGGTGCTGGGGATGGGAGGGTGTCTGGGAGTTTGGGGGCCTGGGGGCGGCTGGGGCTGGGTTGGGGTGGATGGCGGGGGTGGATGGCGGGGGTGGATGGAGGGCGGGGGCGCGGGAGGAGCGAGGGCTGTGGACCGGTGGGGTGCCTGGCGGGCCTGCAGTGCCCCGTCCTGCTGCGTTGGGTTGGGGACGCGGGCCGTGTTGGGGTGGGGGGCACTCCTGCTCCTGGGTTTGCTCTCCGACCGGTGGCCCCTGCGGGGCCCAGGCTTCGTCCTTTGGCGCTGCCGCGGCCTGGGGGGCCCTGAGGTTTTGCGCTTGCTCTGTCCTGGCAGGGGTCGACGGCTCACCTCTTTGGTGGAGATTTTCATGCATGCCAGATCCACCACACCAGCATCTAACCTGGTGGGTGGTGTCTGGTCGGTGCTTGATTTCACTTTCCTTTCTTTGGTCCTTCCTCGGGTCTCCTGACGGCCTCACGACTCTGGCTGGAAGTGTTCGGTTTAGGTGAACGGTATGGGATTTTTTAATAGGTTTTAGGTGAACTAATGAATACACACACACACTCGCACGCACGCACAGACTCACATACACATACTCGCCCACATACAAAATAAAAAAAGAGAGAGCAATGATGATGACATGTCAAATCGGTAAAATTCCCGAATGAACAATACTGAGCTCTCCAGGAAAAAAAAACAAAAAGTAAATAATTTAATTCCATGGCATTAAAGCAGCCTCTCACTTGTATACTGACCAACTTTACAAAACTTGTACAGGTATTATGAGCAGATAAGAAAAAAAACAGGCATTAGTCTGAAAATCCAAACTGTGAATAATACAAAATTTTATGCTGCAAGGTCTGGCTTCTGGAGTTAATTCTGAACCAATATTTTCATCATTCAATCAATCAATCAATCGTCAGTTGGCAAGAGTGGATTGCGGTATGTTTTTCTTTGCATTGTTATATGTGTTGAAAAGTAGCATGAAGAGTTACAGAAAGCATTTGATTGCATTCATTGTCTGAAACTGAATGAAAAGTTTTTTTGTTTTTTGCTGAAGCCAGTTTGTTTTTCAGAAATAATGTTAGACCAGACCATACAATAATTATTTATTAACATTTTAAAATGTATGAATATATATATATATTTTATGTTTATTTATTTTTGGTCAGTTGCAAGGGACCATTATTGGTAACAATGTTATTGTTACCACCTAGACTCAGTGTTGTCTAGGGAAATAAATCAGGCAGTAACAAATTGAAGAAATAATAAAGGTAATTTATTTTTACAATCGTCAGAATTTAGAGCCAAGCTTCGGATGAAAAAACACCCACACAAAGGAAGCAGGCAGATACTGTAGCGACACCCAAAATGAACAAACAATCAAAAACAAATAACACTAGTTGAACTTGAATCCCAAACCCAAGTAAACTAAAGTTAACCAAGGCACTGTCAAAAATGAAAACGATGACACACTCGGTAAGGAAAAAATATATATATCAAGGCTCTAAATTAACACCCGCCAACCCGCCAATTGCGGGTTGAATTTCATTTTGGCGTGTGGTCATAAATATTTACTAGCTAATTTGGCTGGTAATGCGGGAAGCATAGACCTTTTTCACAAAACCCGTAAGTTAGGTGATCGTTGTGCGTCGTTCACAGTGACTGGAATAATGCCGGGGCGAAAAACAAGCCACTGGGTTTTAAACTTTATTAAAGCAGCCTTACATTTCATTTCATTCCTTTACCTGCAACACAGAACTAAAACAGAAGTGGATTCGAGCAATTTGGCGGGATTAAAGAACACATTTTACTATCAGAAAGGGCAGCATGCAAGTCTAAAGTAGCATTTCGCCTCGGATTTCGTGTTGGGGCTGAAGTGTCAGATGCCCGAAACCCGAGGCTGTTCCAAGCCTTTTTTGGAAAAACATTGCACTGTCGAGGGAATCTGTGTTTGATCAATGCTGCTTCAAGCAAACAAGTCCTCACCGGAGACTTGGTCACTACATACTGTGATTATGACACATACAAAAACACAAACACACATCACACGTTGCCATCATTATCATTGAAAACAAACCACAATACTTAAATAAGGTCCTCTATATCCTTACTATGAATTAGGCCAACAGAGTTTGCGGTTACCTTCGTACCTTATGAAAGACTGTGGGGGGAGCTCGTACGTGGCTTAATTTCAGAAAACTACGGCCAATTGTAAACAAAAACAAACCGATCATATTACTATTTTGAGATTGATGTAGGCCTAAATTAGAGTTGTATGTCCATTTCAACCTCTGAAAATATAAAAACAATCGCCACAGTATTTTGGATTATATTGGCATTCAGTCTTCCTACCCAGAGATGCTCACTATAAAAATCTTAACGTGTTAACTATGACCAATCGCCACCAAAATTGACATGCACATCTCTAACACCAATTTCTTAAATAGCAATGCTGCCACAGACATACTGTTGTTACTTTGTGTTTAGGGGTTTAAAAAAAAAGAAAATAATCTGGGAAAAAAATTCACTTGGAACAAAAAAATTGGCTGGTGGAAATTGTGTTTGGCTAGTAACTTTAGAGAGTTACCAGCCATGTTGGCTGGTCTTCAAAAAAGTTCATTTAGAGCCCTGTCTATACTACACTAACTTTTCTAACGAAACATTAGACAACTCTGGGTGCCTCTATGAAATCTAGTGGAACTACAGATGAGTACAAAATGTTTACTAAACTAAGCTGAACCTGACCCGCATTCAAACTGGCAAAGCTATAAAGTTATCCCATCGGCTAGATTTGCGAACCATCCCTTGCACCCCGCCACCAAACACAACAATTTATTATGCACATGTAATCTTAAATATTAAGACGTGCCAGTTCATTCCAAATCCTTAATGGAAGTAATGTTGCACAGGATACCGGTACCAGTACCGTACCTCGATGTTTTGGCGGAAAAAAAGGCTTGTATTTTTTCTCAGTACCAGTACTTAAAAATATTAATACGAGACAGCCCGCCAACTCTGTTTTAAGGCCTAGATACACCAATCTGACGTTGGCCAAATGTGACCGACGCCTACCCCCTTTGGCACGTCGCGTAGAAAAATGTCGTAATTACATATTGTTGGAATTTATTTCTATATTAATATAAACTCAAGTTAATAATCTGACTCCAATTTGTGACCTTACCAAACTATCACCCATCCAACAATAGCGTGCTCGTTCTGCAATAGAAAGGTATCAGGAAGCCGGCATTTTCACACACGAGTGGATTTATTCCTAACACTCAAATCTAATACAAAACAGCTGGGGTCCCGGGTCCCTATCAATACAATTCTATACGTCTCTGTCTCAAGCAGCCGACGTAGTCTCATCCGAGTTGCCCCAGTGAATAGTTATACTACACAGTATTTAAATGACACAGAAACAAAGGCATCCTGACATTATTCTATTGGCTACGTGTTTTCTGCAGTTTAACTTTAGCTTGCTTTTCATTGGCCGATCTTCATCCGCAGCGTCACTGGATGGCTTCTCCTGTTTTGTACTTTTCCCCCCGGTGTAAAACAAATGTGATTTACAACATACTTTGAGCTTATCGCGGCTCTGCATCTCCCCTTGCAATTAGCATTCTTTGTTCTGAAACATTCCATTCCTGCAACCCCCACTTGCATCACACATCCTGTATTTCACCCCCATTCACACAAACTCTTATATTCCTTTATTCCCTCTCATGACCTCAGACGACTGAGGTCATCACTCGAATACCTTGTTTTTTATTGTTAAACATGAGCTAAAAATCAATAAACGACTAAAAATTAGTAAAAAAATTCATTCTAGTAGAAAATCAGTATAAACTTTCATTCTAGTAGAAAATCTGTATAAAATTTCATTCTCTCTCATGGCCTCAGATCCCTGAGGCCACCTTCACATACTCACATCCCGGACTCCCGGAGGGCCACAGCTGTCTCCGCTTCCTGGGGGTCCTTCTGAGGGATCATCATATACTGACCACCCGGCGGTAGTGGCCCCAACGTGCGTTCGATTGTCCTAACAGTTAATGATCTGATACATCATCCACATAACACCATGATAGCGGCAAACATCGCGATAGAAATCAATACTGATGCAATCAAGCTTTTATATTTGCCAAAGACGTTTAACCAGTCAGAGTACCAACTGGTGTCCACGCCTGAATGCTCTTTCATTTTATTACTTAGCGTGCGCAGACCCTCCAATGCCTTAGTAAGGCGACCATCAGGAGATGTATTGTTGGGGATCAGAGTACAACACTGCTCCCCAAAAATACCACACACTCCTCCTCTTTCAGCTCCATATCTAAACTCATTCTATTTTGGAATGCCATAAGAGACGTGGCTGCTAATTGCTCGTGCACTGCCTGGAGTGCCGAGGTGGTAAAGTTCGCCAATCGTTGGACATTATAGTGGACATAATTAATCCGGTCCACATTTTTGTTTACTGTAATAAACAGAAAAATACTCTCCCATCTTGCCGCCACTTGATCCACCAATTTGTATTCATCAGGGACCCCTCTCGGAACTCCAATTGCATCTATGTATGTGGGGTCTCCTGCATTCAACCATTCTTGCATGTCCCTTTTCTTCCTCCCAAGGAAGGGGATTCTTCCCCACTGTCTAACTCCTTCCCAATTTATCCTAGCCATGTCTAATGCTGTCACACTAATTGGCATGATCAGCGTTACTAGGGCGCACTTACCTGAGGCATTGGGGGGAAGCCTATCGTACAACACTCTCTCTCCACACCACAGCCAAACATCAGCCCGAGCGAGAGGTATTCCTGCTGGCAAAGACACATTTTCATTACACCATGACTCCTGGATGTTTCCAATCCCAGGGCCACTCCCATGTAACTTTAGGCAGGTAAAATTTTGTTGTGCAACATGGATGTCAAAAATGGGCTTTTGCTTTTCCATATTTGTCAGTGGAAAGGCCGAATCCAATTGGCTGCACTTTCCTTGGAGAGTTTTGTTATACAGGAAACCAAAGAGACAGGTTTTGGATACAACAGTTGCTGCCATGATTTTCAAAACTGGTCTTGCACCTAAACATACCAAACAATCCTCGTTAGTATTCTTAGCGGCCTGTTCAGCCATCAGGAGCCAATTATTAGTGACCATAGAAATACCTGTGTGACTCATAAACCAGTCATCCACTGTCGTCATTGTTTTGGCCGTGGTACCCGTTCGACGGGTATAATTATTTACTACCGGTGCTTCCCCTTTTATCATAGTCCCATTCTCACAAATGATAATTGGAAAATATGGATCTTTTCCAGACGAATATGCCCACAACTTAAACCCCCAACATGATGTGTTTAGCACTAACACTTCTTGGTGTGGTGGCGCAATTGACTTATTACCCATTGCAATTGTTAATTTCAATATCTCCCCTTCTTTTCTTAGGAGAATCTTATTATGGAAATACTTAGCAATTTTATTCTTTGACGGTGTCCAATAATCACCCGCCTGTGTGGTAACCACGGAATCCCATCCCAGACCACAGCCGTGGTTGCTAACATCATCTCGCCCTGAGGGGTGTACCCAGCCTCTTTTTTCGCGAGAGCATCCGCCCTCTCATTACCCTTTGCCATCATGGTGTTGGCCTTCGAGTGTCCCGGGACCTTTACAATTGCCAATTTGTGGGGACCCTTAATTGCTTCATACAATCACTCCATCAAAGTTCTATGAGCAATTTCCTTACCTTTCGCTGTTAGCCAGCCATTGTGTAGCCACCCCTTTAGGTCCATCAGGGCAGCCGACGCTGCATATGCCGAATCAGTATATACAATTAATTGCTGTCCTGGACACTGTTCCAAGGCCAATACCAGAGCCATCACCTCAGCCGCCTGGGCGGAGGGTTTTATTGTCAACTTTTGAGCTGTCACCGGGAGGAAGGAAGAACCTTTCCACTCGACAACTGCCGCTGCCGCGTGGAGTGTCCCATCCTTGGCCCGCCAACAACACCCATCCGTGAACATAACCCGTCCACCTTCCAATGGTTCCGCATATAAATCCTCACGGACCTTTTGATCTTTCTGTATTCTCAGAGCACACTCATGTGCCCCTTCCAGGAGGTGATCAGCCATGTTCACACCATCATGCACATACGTAACGTTTGGTGCCGTCAAGGTCTTCATCATCCGTGTTTGTCTTAGGGGTGTCAAAGTAAATGCCGCCGATGCGACAAAAGCTGACACCGCATGGTCTGTTAACACCTGGACTGGATACCCCATGACCACATGTGCCGTTTTCTGTAGGACCTTCGCCAGGCCCGCTGCGTACCTAACGCAGTCTGCTTGTTTCTGTTCAATTCCGTCCAATGGCACACTACAATACAGTAAAACTGCCCTGTTTGTCCCCTGTCTTTGGTACAATGCCGCATTCACTGTCTTCTCACTAATGGCCACATCTAAATGAAACACCTTAGTGTAATCTGGGGTAGCCAAAGCTGCTGCTGATGCCAATTCCTGAATCAGTTGCACAAACAATGCATCATCCCCAGGGGTCCACTGCAATGTGGCCTTCAAATTTCGGACCCCTTGTTGTTTAACCAGGGCCCGCAAGCCTGCTGTTTTATCCACAAAACATGGGATGTAGGCTCGGCTGTAGCCACACAATCCCAAGAAAGACAGCATGTCTTGCACTGTCTCTGGACGTGGGTGTCGCAAGATGGAGCTGCGGTGATCCGGGGACATAGCCAAACCAGCTGGTGTGATGACACGCCCCAGAAAAACCACAGACTTACGACAGCACTGTAACTTTTTCCTTGACACTTTGAAGCCCAGGCCAGCAAGCTTCAACAGCACTGCTCGTGTGGCTTCCACACACTGGTTGGATGTTTCAGTTGCAATGAGGAGATCGTCCACATACTGCAGGAGCACTGAGCCTTGGGGTAGTTCACATGAAAATAATAAGGCCTTCAATACCTGATTAAAGAGTCCCGGTGAATTCTTGAAGCCCTGTGGGAGTCGTTTGTACTGCAATTTCACCCCACTGTTTCTGAGGATCCAGGGAGGACAGGATGCGATGGGGGTCAGGAACTGGCAAAACTGGAGTTATAGTTATGTCATTCACTGGCCGCAAATCATGGGCCATCCTCCATGTCACCCCATCAGCCTTCTGGACTGGCCTCAGAGGTGTGTTCCAAGAGGACGCCGACGTTTCCAACACCCCTGCATCCCACAATCCTGCCACTGTCTTCTCCATACCTTCGTCTGCTTCCTTCGGCCATCGATATTGAGGACGGCGAACCGGACTGGAGCAATCAATTTCCAATTGGATCGGCTGATCCGTATGACAACAACCAACATCAAATAGACCCTGTGACCACAAGGTCTGTGGCATTTGATCCAGCATCGCCTGTGCAGACTCATGGTCTGTCTGTTCCCGCCCATGATGGCGGTCCAGGAAGACCAATTCAAGGTCTGACTCATCTACCATTTTTACCATTATCCTGTAACTTTTGGTTGCGGCCGAATGCCACACATCTGGAATCTCAGTCATCATCCAATCATGTTGTTGTGTTAATTGTTTCACCATGGGCCCCAATTGGCGGGGCTCATGGCCTGGCGACACAGCCAGTGACACGTGAGGCAAACCTTCCTCACTCATTCGATACCATTGTTCTTGCTCTGGCGACAACTGTACATATGCTGCCACCCCCTCGGGGCCCACAAAGATGCATGGTGATTGTAATGTCCAATCATCTCCCTCAACTTCTTCAAACGCATCTCTATATATGTCATCTGATTCTCTATCATAATATAGAGTGCAATGCAATGGATCCACTGGGGGGTGGTACGGTGCCAATGCCTGGATCCACGGTTTCCACAAGAGGTACGTGGAGTAGACTCCTCCCCCAAATGGAGACTCAGGATTCAATCTCGCCCAGTAGATTCGTGCCGTCTCCGGTACTGTGGGGAGTGGTGCCATCAACCACTGACCCCGAGGTGTCACAGGCTGGGAGCATTCCAGAACCTGTCCGTCAGGAAATGTCACTGTAAGTCCCTTCTCGCCGCACAATATCTGGGCTCTCAATGCTGACAACATGTCTCTGCCCATCAGATTGATGGATGTGTCCTTTGCATGAACATATGAATGATATAGTTTCTGTCCGGTGTTTGTGATTTCCGTTTTCAATGGCCGAGTAAAGGGCAGAGTCTGAGGACGTCCCGAGAAGCCGACCAACGTTGTAACTCGTTTCGACAATGCTGTACTTGGCAGTGGCATGTTGATCGATGAATGTGTTGCTCCAGTGTCCACCAACATCTGGACCGGAGTGTCCGCCACTGTCAACTGAAGCATTGGCTCTGCCTGGCCAGTGCTTCCCGAGCTTCTCAGGCCCCCCTATTCGTCTGGGCCGTACCACGGGTCAGCTTGGTAATACTGCCCCTGTGGATTCGGCTGTGGCCACGGGCGGGGCTGCTGCGGCCCCCTTTGGTGTGGTGGCCCTGCTTGCTGGTTCTGCTGCTCCGCCCCTGGTGGTGATGGGTTGCCATGACAATCTCGTGCCCAGTGATCAGGGGACCCACAAGTGAAGCAAGTCCCTGGAGCGAACCCAGTCCGCCCCCTTCTGGGGGGGCGCCACGACCACGCCCTCTGTATCCACCACGGAACCCTTGGCCTCGGCCCCGTCCAGCCCCCACTGGAGTTTGATACATTTGTTTTTGTTTGACCTTTTCTTGTTTTGCCTCACCATGCAACTTTGCCAGCTGTAATTTAACCAAACTAGTCGCCAGAGCATCAGTCTCCTTTAGATCTTTATTTGCTTTTTCCATGTAGATGCGGCAATGGTGTATGAAATGCCTCTTAAATCTCGGTTCTGGACAGACCAAAATGTCAGGATCAATTTTCATAATTGCTTGCACCTCATTTGGGAGGCCGTTCAGCATCGCCGTCCTGAACATCATCTCAGCTTCAGGGTAGCTGCCTGGGTGTTTACCTGTGGTCTCAATCCACAGCTCCAATGCCTGAGCATAATGTTGCGCGGGAGTCACATATTTTCCATAATTAAAAATTGTTGGCATCACATCCACTGGGGAGGGAAAGGCCGCCCTCAGTTCCCGAAACAACGCCTCCGCGATCTCCGCCAGGGGCGTTTCTCTCCCCAGCTGGCGGGTGCCAGCTGCCCCCTCAATATTCTGTAATTGAATCAGTGAACATGATCCCAAAATAGCTTGTCTAAAATCCCCCAATGCTACTCCCTGTCCTGACATGGCAGCTAAAAATTTAGTAATCCAGGCTCGTGCCCCTTTATGCAGGGGGGGCAATTTTTCCACCAATGCAGCCACATCCCGCAGCATCAAAGGCTCATAGTGACGGCCAGCATGAGTCACCACTAAGGGTGCCATTGTTTGAGGCTGCTCCTGCTGTGCCATTATTCTCCCTTTACTCCGCGTGTGATAGCCTCGCTCCCCCCTGGACCTGCTCTCCTCACTATCGCCCCTCCTCTCTTCCTCACTCAGCGCTCTGAGCATCTGCCGCTGCTCACGTAACATCACCTCATCTTCCTCATCACTCTCCACTTCCCCCTCGCGGTGATCAGCGTTGCTGGGCGTTGCCTGCCCCCGTCTCTGTGTCCCTGTCACCATTTTCTCTAACATCTCTCTTTCCTCAGTCTGCACCTTATGTCCATCAAACAACTTCCCCGATGCCTCCTCCCTTATCAGCTTTGGAGTCCTCTTATTCCCTGCTCTAGTGGTGCCCCCGTCTCCTGCTAACACCGCCCCTGACGTGCGCACGGGCGACTCACCCCCCCCCCCCCCCCCCGCAGCCTTTTTCTCTCATTATTCACAGCCTGTTCGATCAACTGTATTGTTGCTGGCGTCATCCGTGAACCGTCATCTTCCACATCTAAAACCATTCTGCCCCCCAAAGTGACTACGGGGGCCATCACTGACGCCGTCGGATACGGCGGGGGCGCAAATACATACTGTCCCGAGCTCGGCAACTGTGGATAAACGCCTCTAAAACATTCCGCCTTTTCTCCCTTATCAATCACTTCATCCTCTTTCTTCACTTCATCCTCCCTCTTTTCTTCTCTTATCGCTGCCAGCGCAGTCGCAATAGTCGCCAATTGGTGAATGCCCCGTCTATCATTCTCTACATCTTTAACTTCTTTTCCAAGTTTATGACGCTTTCGCCATCCGACTCGGCTCTGTTCCTCCTCCATATCTTGAATATTTGCCAACATTCTGCTCTCCTTTTCCTGTAACTGCCGCGCTAACTTCGACATATCCCATGTTCCAGGTTCTCCACGAAACAATTCATCCTTCTTTAATTTCCGAAACAACTTCGACCCGAGACCATTATCACACTTTCTCTTATCTGCCATCCTTAAATCCACTCGCGCGTGTCCTAATCACTTCTCTTGCAGTCCAATTTTAGTTTTTACATTCACACCGCTTCCACACTGATACGTAAATCCCAGATTTTAAACCGTATCGATACGTAAATCCCAGATTTTAAACCGTATCTAACCACGAATAGTTCCAAACTATTCTAGTAGGTAAATCCCAGATTTTAAACCCTACTAACGTCCACACTGTTGCACTTTTACGCCGTTCCGCTCCTCCTTCCTCTTATAATTTAGCGTTGCCAATGTGCAGAATTTGAAAAGGAATCTGCTTACCTTATTTGACTGTGGGCCCAAGAGAAAAGACGGTCGGAGGTATGGCTTCTTTATCAGGTCGTCACCTGGTGTGGACGTGGATCCCAGATCCCCGAGTCCCAGACTCTTGTGGTTTTTCTCGAAGTCCCGGACTTCTTTTTACCTCTCTTGCATCACGTCGGGGTCACCATAAATTGTTGGAATTTATTTCTATATTAATATAACTCAAGTTAATAATCTGACTCCAATTTGTGACCTTACCAAACTATTACCCATCCAACAATAGCGTGCTCGTTCTGCAATAGAAAGGTATCAGGAAGCCGGCATTTTCACACACGAGTGGATTTATTCCTAACACTCAAATCTAATACAAAACAGCTGGGGTCCCGGGTCCCTATCAATACAATTCTATACGTCTCTGTCTCAAGCAGCCGACGTAGTCTCATCCGAGTTGCCCCAGTGAATAGTTATACTACACAGTATTTAAATGACACAGAAACAAAGGCATCCTGACATTATTCTATTGGCTACGTGTTTTCTGCAGTTTAACTTTAGCTTGCTTTTCATTGGCCGATCTTCATCCGCAGCGTCACTGGATGGCTTCTCCTGTTTTGTACTTTTCCCCCCCGGTGTAAAACAAATGTGATTTACAACATACTTTGAGCTTATCGCGGCTCTGCATCTCCCCTTGCAATTGGCATCCTTTGTTCTGAAACATTCCATTCCTGCAACCCCCACTTGCATCACACATCCTGTATTTCACCCCCATTCACACAAACTCTTATATTCCTTTAATATCAACACCGACTATTACGTACCTTCAGCGCATGCACGACAAGTTCCCCTCCGCACCATCGGCGGCGATAGTCATTATTCCTAAAGGCAACCGGCAACCTCTTTACGGGGGCGGGATATAAAAACGTAAACAACTCATACCGGTGTTGACAGCGGTGCCAGGGTAAACACGGCGGCCAGCTGGTGAAGTGAAAACGGGTGCTGGAACAAGCTTCGTCCCCTTCTCATTCCTGAACGCATTCTCTGTTTTGGCGTATCCTGGACCCTGTCGACTCCTGGCTTCTACGACTGACAGAGCAACAGACAGAGGTTGTGGCCCATTTTTGACACTTCCCTTAAAAATAAGTGGAGTGTAAATTATTTTGTTCCCAGTTTGTAGTATTCGATTACGCATTTGACTAATTGGGAGCGGAATGGAGAAGAGCAAAGACATGCACGCACACTCAAGCTACGTTACATTGAGTCATTGGAGTGCCACTGTATTGCCAATATTTAATACCGAATGACATCAAATGCAGTCAAATACAGTACTTCAAGAATATGGCATGCAATGTGAAAGCACATACAGTATAAACATAAATATATACAGTATGTACATAAATTACCACGTATACATCCCAATATTTTCAATTAACAACAAATAAAAAATAATTTGAAGTTCTTTTGTCAGTTTTAACTTTGCTGCTTTTGCTGATGTTTTAGAGTTTCAGTTTCGGTATTGAGGTATTTTATGAAGGTATAGTATCGAAGTCTAAATGTTGGTATTGTGACAACACTAATTGGAGGTAAGGTGTTCTGGACTGTGAGCAAAGAACTTATGCATATTTCCGGTCTGTCATGCCTGAGCTTGTAAAATTAATCGTTCTCTTAAGACGGGTTCACGCGGCAGGAGAATTAGCCCGATTTTAGCCCCAAATCTTCCCTCCTAACAATCGTAAGGACGCGCCGACATCCAAAAGTTAATCTGAACAGATAATCCTGCCGTGTGTGGTCTGTTCAGACTGATCTCGGCCGCTCAGAAGGTTGTTTGGGCCACTCCGATCTCAAATCGGGTATATTCATCGTGTTTGATCGATGTGTAGCCAATCAGAGAACAAGGCGGCAAGGAAGGCGGTGGGGAATCCAAAATCTAAACAGTCATGGCGCAACATAAAGGCCGTACACTCTTTTAAACAACACCTTTTATTTTTATGTTGCTTTTTTTTCTACTAAAAACAAACCAGGAAGTATTGCAACCTGACCTCCATGTTTGTTTTTTCCTGTAAGACCAGGAAACAATTATGAATGAAATTGATTCGTGTGTGATGTGTTTTGCTTGTGCCGTGTGGCTGCACACCACAAACCGTACGTTCAAGACTGTTACTCCTGTGATTTATTCTCGTCACGTGTGGGGTCTTTCACAGTTTGGAAGTCGGTCGACATTTTAAAAATCTTCCCATGTGAACCAGGCATTAGAAAATAGTTTGCATCAAAAGCAAAAAAAAAATTGTTTTTCTATGATTAGCCTAACCAAATTCTGTAAATTATTTTGCATCACCATCCAATGGCTTTTTAAAAATACTGGTGATGACATTGTGTTCCATCCAACTAATTCGTAAGGAAAGCACAGTCAGCTACCTCACTTGGTCCTATACAAAGCAGCTGTGTCGGATTTCTGCCACTCACACCTTAAGACCAATTCTTCACCCGGTTTGAAAAGGGATCACACTCGGCCTTGCTTACCCCATGGCCCTCGGAGAGCCTCCTTGAGGTACACAAACATCAGATGAGGGGTGTCCTGTAATCTGTGAACCCTCATGAATCGGCATGGACGGGGTATTGGAGAAAGTGCAGAGGGCCTGTGCTGACTAGCTATGAGGGGTCCTTTCAGGGATTATTAACGCCTCACTCAAACGGGCCATCATTCCATCCTGTCTGAAAGCAGCCACCATCATACCTGTCCCCAAAAAGGCCACACAATAAGCACTGAAGGAATTTGAGTGATTTGAGTGATTTCCCCCTTTCAAACAGCAGACTGACACTTGATCAGCTTTTCCAACTGTGTCAATCCGTACCCAGGGAAAAGGCACTCCAATGAATCTTCTTTCAGCGACCTCCTCCGTGTCCTTGGGCAGCTTGTCAGGTAGACACTGGAACCGGGTGTGGTGGGATCCGTTAGATGGCTCCAATTGGTGTGGACGCAGATCAGCAGCTTAGTCAACCCCCTCAGTCGGAGTCAATTGATGTGATTTGATGAGGCTGGGACCTCTTGGCTCACATGTGGTGGATGTGGCCCCCACCATTATGATCAGCAAACCAATCTGTGTGCAAAATCATTTTCATTTAGTCACTCATAACATACATAGTCTTCATTCTTTACTTTGAAAAGAGCACCTGATAATTTTTAGCAAATGTTAATTGTTTCTATATCTGTAGGTCCTGAAACATGCTGTTGGACACGGAAAAAGTTATTTTTGTTGTGGCATTCAAACAGAATCCGTTTAATGACATTTGTACATTCAATGGCATAATAATGAAAGTCTTGTTGCCATTGAAACTTTATGAGGCCAATTGTTTAATATTTCTATTTTTCTTTAATGTCCTTGAGATCAGAGATAATATACTAAATCAAATATGTTTTAATCTCAATGCCTTTTCTATATCTTATGAAGTTTTGTTTTTTCAAGTGGGTTTGTCTGATCCAATCTTCCTAGGAAACCCTTATGATGGTAGATAATGATTAATCAAATATTTTACCATGATATTTACTGTTGTAGATTTTAGCATAAATGTGCTCTTTGTCGTACATCAAATTTCTGTATTTTTAATGCTGGTTTCTTATTATAGCAGTGTAAATCATTTAAAAACAACATCATCTTAACTCAGGACTATTCATGTCCGGCCAGGCCATGAACAGTCTGAGAAGAGATTTATACTCATACCTTAAATAAACACTGCAGTTCATTTTTAACAACTTGTCTCATGAAAAAATGTCACCCAGGTGTGTCAATGTTCCTTCCACACCTAAATGGCATATTCCATGGGCTCTAGAAATTATACTTTTCAATCGTTTCTGAGATGGAACATACTTACCGTATTTCTGCTATAAGGGTCGTCTTTTGTCATCTTTGTAGAACTTACTTTTCCTCCCATGGTCAAAACCTCCAATTCTCCGCTCCATTCTTTGCCTGTAAATTCCTCACACCAAACTTTATTCTCACATCAGACAGACCAATCATTCTCACATCAGACTTCCTTTTGATACAGAGACAGACCAGTCATTCTCACATCAGACTTCCTTTTCAACCATACACAGACAGACCAGTCATTCCCCCATCTGATAAAGATCAAGTTTGATCATTTCAGACCTGAATGTGAAAACTGCAGCCGCTTCCAAATTGCTGCTTCAAAGAGGAAAAACAGACACCTTGTGTCCTGTAGATTAAAAAACAACCAAATTGTGACAATTTGGCCAACACCAGAACTATAAAGAGATCTCCAGCTGAGCTATCCAGGAGCCATAAAAACAAAAGCCTTTGAGGCAAGAGTTTGTAATGTAAATTTGAATCCTGTAGATTAGAAAAACAACCAACTTAAGCAGATGTAAATTAAGATCCTGCAGCGGAGGACTTTTAGGGTCAGGAAGAGATGAGAAAAATATTTAAAATAACCCCATTAATCTATTGCAGGTCACGAATCTTCCAAATATCTGCCATCTCAACTAATAAAAGAAATGAGTTATAATCAGAAAAACAAAACAAAATCCCTACTTTACACCAACCAAAAAGTATTCTTAAAATGCTAACTAACCTCACCTCTTCTACAGAGTAGTGGGGGCTTGTAAAAACACAGCAGGGAACTTTGCAGATCATGACCCAATTAAAAATCAGTGCTGCGACCTAAATCAAAAATTAAAAATTTAACCAGCAAATTCGGCGTAAGTGTTCCATATCTGAGTCCACTCTGAGAAGCCAAAGTTATAAAAGAGAAATGGAAAAAAATAGAAGGCCAAATTCAACAAGCATCAAACAACGGAAAATATAGTATTTAAAGATTAAAATAAATTTTATACTACCCTAATTCACATAAGCTGTTCTCAATTTCCGAAACTGCATTGCTATAGATCACATCTCTTTTCTGACATAGTACAGAGTGCAAATGTCTACAAACAGAATACAACATACGACCTCAGGCACCAAACTCAGATGATTCCAGAACTTTGAGTCCACAACCGGAGTTCATATTCCTTCCTGTCCTTGTCGATAGCAGTTTATGCAGGGCATAGTTCAAAGCGGGCACTGGGCTTTGTGCACTGGAGTTCTCAGGAAAAGTTCATCATGGCAGAATCGATGATAATCCTGTCTGCTCAAAAAACATTATGCTCAAACAATGCATAAGAGTCATTGAACAGTCACAGGACGAGCGGATTTACAGTGTACCATCCTTTTTGCAGTCCGTGTGGTCACTTCCCCCCGAAAGTGACCATTGTTCAGTTCGCCGTCCACTCTGAACATCAAGCATAGCAGGAGAATGCTGTTCATTCCATTTCCAGCACTTTTTGTTTGAGTCACCCAAGTGAAACACCTTTCAGTCAAAGATTGAACCTGCCTGAAACATTTATACACTCGGAACAGACAGAGGAAGATGAGATCATAGCAAGAGAACACTGCTTGTTGTCATTTAATTTCCAAGAAAAAATAAAATAAAAAATTCCCCCAAAATATTTTGTTTTTCAAACCCCTAATTTATTCATTTTGTGGTTTTATTTGAATTTGATCACTACACTATAGCAAGTAGTAGTCCTATATTTACGCATATGTCTACCATAGACATCTTCATTACGTGTTACCTCAACTTTAAGAAAATGTGACAGCTGTCAGTCACCCTGGCCACTTGGATGGAAGTCCTTTCCAGACTTCTAGAATGGGACTCAGATAAAGACAAAGGTTAAATCATTTTCACACCTACGAATAAGTTATCAGAGATGCAGGGGAAATATAAAAATCAAAAATGAAAAGTCTATTTCAATTAAAATTTGGTTTTATTACTTATTCAACTATAAAAAAACAGATCTGATTTTAAAAATAATATGATAGTGACCTGTAGTTAACACCTAGACCTCTATATCCTTCCGCATAACAGGAACAATTTGATTTTATGACTAGAAGACCCCTGCTATTCACACACACAACAGACTACAAGTCTCCCAAATGGAGACAATGGGAGAGAGGACTAAACTTATCACACCCCCTGTCCTTTTTATTTAGTTTAATTTAATTTTAACAGACAACAGTACAAATCACCACCTTCTTAAAACAGCAGCTCACGGCCCCCATCCTCACAGACCTTTAGTCCCTAATCAGGCGTGGGGGGAAGAGCTTTAAAAATTGTCACAGACAAAGGCAGAATTCTCCCCTACTTTCAAAATATGCAGATTTCCTGCTTACCATTCTTTTTCACCCTTTTTTGAGGACAAAGAATTTTGGAGGGAAAAAATTACTTTCCACCCATCTTTTCTTTCTTTCCTACACTTAAAAATCACTGTCTCAAACAAACTTACACTTCCATTCACTTAACTTCTGCACTTTTCTCATCTCCACAAAGGCAGTGAGGAGAAACAGACCAAACGGCCATTTTGATTTCTAAAATCTCGCTAGAACATCACACAACACACCTTTCCCATTGTCAGAGTCACACAAACAGTCACAAACTCCCTGCAGGCACACAAACAACGAAAAACCGCGTGGCCACAACACACCATGGAGCTTAACAAACAAACAAACGCGTTCACTCAACAATTCATTTCTAAACCAAGAGCTCTCGCTTGGTTCAAATTTTCCCCGCGGGTCATCTTTCACAGTCAACACTTCATCCAATTTATGTTCCAATTTCTTAACAGATGCGGCTGCCCGCAGCTAACTCATCCTTAGCCTTAAAAATAGATTCGCACGGTAGCATCTTACCAAAAACTCATCTCCTGCGCAAAACTCGTACGCTGGCAGAGCCGCTAGCTTAGCACCAGTTTCCTCATTCTCAAAATCACTTAACACCGCCATCTGCGCAACTTTCACAGAGCTATCCAACGCTAACATTCTAGCACAAACCAACATTTGGCTCACGACCCCACACCGTCTAACTTTTCTTCCATTCGAAGAAACTTATAGAAGTGTCTTTCACGGAGGTAATCAGCGTCTGGCGCTGTTTACACAATCAAATTCCACAAACACACCACATTTTACAACGGTGAGAACCAACCACTATCACAATTCGTGCGCATTCATACATTTAAAAGAGTTTCATACTTACGTTGACGCCGTGGTGGAAATGCGTCCAGCATCATGAACTCACTGTTCGCTTAGCGACCAATTCTGACTCTCGACCGGAAGTCTATGCAAACCTCCTTAGTTACGGTCAATTTTTTCCGTCCATAATATGTAGTAATTAGTCGTTTTTAATATTTATAAAGTCAGTGATGTCTCACTTATTATACTACGATATAACAGATCAAAAGTATTCTCATTAATCCCCCCAAAAAAAAAATATATATATATATTTTTTTTTTCAGACAAACACAAACAAGACGAAAACGAAACAGATATTAAATACCCTTTGCGCGACTTCAACAAATATATCCTAGATCTTCACGGGCGGCTATATCACACAGCTCTGAACCGAAAAAACGGCAAGCTCTTAATATCACTCCACGGCACCGTAGCGAACTACGCGACATACGGGCGTTTAATTCAGCATCACTACGCGTGATCAACGCGAGCTGCTTATTTCACAACACACATCCGCAACACATAGTGCGATCACCACTAGCTGCTTATAACACCACAACAACACAAACAGCCTATTCCTCCGTGGTACTCAATGTCATATGCCGTTTTAAACGGCGAAGCGCTTCGACTTGACGTCACTTCCGTAAACACGGGGCATTTCTATGCGCGACTTAATATTTTCCCGGCTTCTTATTTAACACAACATACACACACCGAGGAATTATGTCCCTCGGTTTAGAAATTCCACACAGCACACACCTTGTTACCACACAGGCGGCTAATCCACTCCGCACTCCCAGTATCTTATATACTGACGGCTTATTCATACGAAAAAATAAAAAACACAACCTATTCCACCGCGGAAAAAAACTCCCATGCATGGTTCAATGTCGTAGTAATTTTCAAAATCGAGGACTTTCCGTCCCACCGTAAGAAATATTACTACAACCCCCCTAACTTGTTCACAGATCCCAAATACAACTTAGCACAGACGAAATGCAACTGTATTGATCCTAAACAACCAGAATTTCTCTACGTGGATAAAATGTCCACTCACCTTGTTAATATTTTTGCGCTTTAGAAATCCGGTGTTCAGGATCAATCACAGCTGTTGAAAAACGTCTCAATAAGTCCACGTCGGCGTCACCATTTTGAAGGAATATTTTGATTACTATTTTAAGTGTAATCTTTGCGTGTCCAAAATAATTGTATTCAGGATCTGATGAAGAAGTTTTCTTGCAAGAATTTATTTAGAGGCCTCTAAAGACACAGTCAGGACATCACATCAGAATGCAACGATATGATCCCAAGTGTGTGACAATTTACAGAACATCGACTCATTTATACAAAAAAGATAAAAGGTTCCTCCTTCCGGCTCTTGATTGAACAAAGGGCAGACATGTCATCTCCTAGTGACCAAATGTGTGATGTTATTAGCAAGCAGACGTGATGTTATTAGTAAGCAGAAGTTTACATACAGACATGTTGATTCCAGGTTGAACAACGGTGTAATCTTATTAGTAAACAGACATTTACATTCAGTTCCCCTTCTTGACTGGGGGAACAAATGCAATTAGGATCTAACCCCAGACTTTTAGACTCCAATGCCAAAAGGCTCTAAATAACATCATGCACATTCCTATCTTCAATAGCTTTGAGGGTGAGAGGATAAAATAAAGTTCACAAAATCATTACTCCACTGTATTATTTTAAACACTCATGATTATATCACATTGATATGCCTATAAGTAAACTCAAAAACAGTAAAACATCAAATTGAAAATATTAAATGTCTTCAGCACCCCGAATGACTACAGGCCAGTAGGACTCAACTCTGTAGTCATGAAATGCTTCGAGAGGTTGGTCTTACGCCATCTCACATCCCACCTCCCTGAGAACTTTGATGAGCACCAATTTGCCTACAAGGCAAATAGGTCAACAGCTGATGCAGTTGCCACTGTCCTCCATGCTGCTGCTAGCCACACTGAAAAAAAGGGGGAACTATGTCCAGGCACTTATTCTAGAATTTAGTTCAGCATTTAACACCATCCTGCCGGACATCTTAATCAATAAGCTGACTGACCTCAACTTCCTACCCACCATCTGTGCTTGGATTTCCAACTTTCTGACAGACCGCCCACAGCAGGTGAGGGTGGGGCCACACACGTCCTCCACCCAAACTCTCAGAACAAGTTCTCCTCAGGGCTGCGTGCTCAGCCCCTTCCTGTTCACGCTGTACACATGTGACTGTGCCCCCCTCCACCACTTAAACATCATCGTCAAGTTTGCTGACGACACCACGGTGGTGGATCTCATCTTGGGTGATGATGAAACAGCATACCGGGAGGAGGTCCAGAGAATGGTCTCATGGTGCTCTGCAAATAACCTCTTGCTGAACACTGGCAAAACCAAGGACAGGATAAACAGTATCTGTGTGGAGAGACTGTCTTTCTTCAGGTTCCTGGGCGTGCATGTGGCTGATGCCTGACCTGGTACACCAACACAGCAGCTGTGGTCGGCAAAGCCCAGCAGAGACTACATTTCCTGAAAATACTCAGAAGATGCCACCTCCAGGAGGACTTGCTGATGAGGTTCTATCGCTCGACCGTGGGAAGTGTATTGATATATGCGATCACGGTCTGGTTTGCTGGTCTCAGCGTAAAGGATAAGACTGCAGAGACCCTACAGAAAGTCATAAACCGAGCACAAAAAAATCATCAGCCTCCCCCTGCCCTCCCTTGAAGACATTGCAGACTCTGGAGGTCTGGCCAAGGCAAGGAAAATCATCCAGGACCCTCCCACCCTAGTCACTGCCCCCAGCTTACAATCTAACAGACTCTGGAAAACTTTTTATCCCTGGGCCATCAGGCTCTAACCTTGCTCTGCAAAATGAATTCTCGCAGTATTTGTGAGTTCACAAACTCTGGAGAATACATCTTGCACCGATTTTTACCGTTCCGAACCACTGGTGGTCCGGACCAATCACAGAGCGACATTGTGTTTGGGGCGGGATATGCAGCTGTGACGAAACCAGGAAGCGCGGACACTATGTAACACAAACAAACCTAGCATTTATGAATGGGCGCTGCAATTCTGTTCTTGCAAAATTACTCACCTTGTTGAATCAGGGTTTTTTCTGGCTCAAATTGAAGCAGAGGTTGTACCATCCTGACTATGATGGGGGACTACCGATACCAGGTTTTGGTGCCAATACCATTCTTATTTTAAGGTATCGGTACTCACGGCGGTGACCGATACCATTATCAGCCATTTCTGAGGGACAATGTGGGACACTCCTCAGCAATGCAGCGGCCCCTCCCCGTGGGCAGACTCGCTGATGGTGGTTTATCCATCCATATATCAGGGCAGGGAATCGATTTATTCTAACACCCCTAATATATATATATATATATATATATATATATATATATATATATATATATATATATATATATATATATATATATATATATATATGTGCTCAGCATAAATAAGTACACCCCCTACGAAAAATAACACTTTAAACATAATGTCAATGAAATATTGACAAGACTAAATTTGTATAACATCTGTTTAATTTATAACATGAAAGCAAGGTTAATAATGTACATTAGAGAACATAATTTTCAGTTTTATTCAAATTAGGGTGATGCATAAATGAGTACACCTCACTGAAAGTCTCTGGAGCAAAGCC
Source organism: Vanacampus margaritifer (assembly GCF_051991255.1). Taxonomy (NCBI): domain Eukaryota; kingdom Metazoa; phylum Chordata; class Actinopteri; order Syngnathiformes; family Syngnathidae; genus Vanacampus; species Vanacampus margaritifer. Next base: position 3,021,171 of record NC_135441.1, on the reverse strand, counting down.
CAAAAAGACTACAAACGTCTACAGCTGAGTCTAATTATTCATTACACAAGTGTCAAGCAGACAGTTTACTATAAATGGGTGTTACTTAAAGAAAACCCATTTCATGATGTTAGCAATGGCACCACGGAAGAGAAATGTCACAGGACCTGAGAAAGCAAATAATTTATTTGCACAAAAAAGGTGATGGCTACAAGAAGATCACACACATCAGTCAGAATACTGTAGTAAAAGTGGTACAGAAATTTAAAAAAGATGGAACTTCAACCATCTCACAGAGACGTCAAAGTCGTCCATGGATGTTAACAACTCGACAGCAGCGTCTTCTGATGAGATGGGTGGAAGAAAATCAACATCTAAGTTCACTGCAGTTATCTAAGGAAATAAAAAGCCAAACTATATATTACTATGCGGTGACTATTTCCCGTGACACAATACGGCGTACACTGCAGACGAATAGCATGCATGGGTGCCGTCCATGGAGGAAGCCTCTCCTAAAACCCAGGCACAAAAAAAGTGAGCCTAGAGTTTGCCAGGGCCCATGCTGACAAAGATGAAGACTACTGGGACTCTATACTCTGGAGTGATGAGACCAAGATAAATGTTTTTGGAACTGATGGCTTCAAAACTGTATGGCGTCGCAAAGGTGAGGAAGACAAGGAAACATGCATGGTGCCTACAGTGAAACATGGTGGTGGCAGTGACCTCATGTGGGGTTGCATGAGTACTGCTCCTGTCGGGGAGCTGCATTTCATTGATGGCATCATGAATTCACAGCTGTATTGCTCAATTCTGAAAGAAAATATGCTGCAATCACTCCATGCCCTTGGTCGTCGTGCACTTTTCCAACATGACAATGATCCTAAGCACACATCTAAGGCCACTGCTGGATTTCTGAAGAAGAACCAGGTGAAATTGATTCAGTGGCCAAGTATGTCTCCTGATCTGAACCCAATTGAACACCTATGAGGAATTCTAAAGAGAAAAGTGGAGCATCACTCTCCATCCAGCATCCACTCTAAAAGAGGCCATTCTTGAAGAATGGAAAAAGATTGATGCAACAAAATGTTGCCAGCTTGTTCATTCAATGCCTAGAAGACTTAGTGCTGTGATTAAAATTGTGGAGGCCATACAAAGTACTAATTATATATATATTTTTAAATGTGGGGTGTACTCATTTTTGCATCACCCCTATTTGAGTAAACTTGACAAATGTGTAATAAAAATGTTATTATTAACCTTACTTCCATTTTATAAGTTAACCAGATGTATATTAAAGTTGGTCTTGCCAACATTTTGGAAATTGTTTTTGTGTTCATTGAGATATTGTTTAAAATTTTACTTTTCAAATGAGGTGTACTCATTTACGCTGAGCACTGTATATATATATATATATATTTCAAACTTTTGACAGACCGCCCCTATATATATATATTGAAGAGAATCTTCTGTTTCAATTTAATTATAACTGTTTTGATTTTAGTTATAGCTGTTTCTAACTGACTCAGCAAAGATTGATGAGTGTGAACATTCTTCCTGCCCCTTATCTCACTATCCACCAGCTGCAAGGGGGGGTTGGTACCAGGGAGTCTGGCATTGTTACACATCAATCAAACCATCTGTTCCTTTGTAATTTACAACCAGTTGAGCAGGGGGGGTTGGTGCCATCCCGTCTCGCTCTGAAAACAACATCAATCTTTATCTTGTGACTGCGTGGGGGCAGAAGAGGAAAAACACGGAGACGTAGAGGGAGGGGATGAACGGCTGAGGATTAGTGGAAGAAGACGGGGAGGGACTTTTAGAAGGACTGAAGGATATTAGTGACTTGCTCGTGGGAGGAGCGTTACAGATAGGAAAGAACATGGCGGCGCTTGGCTGCATTCTATCTGTCCATAAGCTTATGACAGTAAATCCTTAAGGAAAGCCTGATTTCACCGATCTCATTGTCTAATTCTGATAATCAACATTATGAACACGGGAAAACAAAGAAGCGTTTTCCAACAGATGGTGACCCCAACGACCGCCGTTCGACATTGCTGGTTAAAGAGTTTTGTCAGTAGACAGGACTTCAGGCGCCAAATTAATTGTACGGTAAGAGGACTTTAATCCTTGTAGTAATGGATTCCTGTCTGTCGGAAAACTCTGCGACGGTTTTCGTCTTATAAATTATGACTAAATTGTACATGAGATTTGAGTGAACAGGTATGTTTAAAATCCGAGTTTGTTTCTTTGTGTTGTGGAATTTCAGCGGCACGAGGTCCTTGTGTTTGGCTTTTACTACGACGTTGAACTGTACACGACTAGTGTGTGTCGTGACTACCTAGGTTTAAGTATAAGGAAGTAACGTTACGATGAATTGTGCGCAGCTGAGTAAAGAGAAATAGATGTGTGTACAGGTTGAAGCAGCGGTCTTTATTAAATTATAGAGAACACATGGCAAATTCGTTCCGTGAGGAATCTGAGAATTCGTAAATCTGTGCATTTCTGAGGCAATTTGCTAAATTGAGGTGAGATATGAAGTTGGAAGAAACTTTGACCGCTGTCAAGTAATCGAGAGATCTGGATATATTTATTTTTCGCGGAAGCGATATTTCATGTTTGTCTGTAGTTATTTTTCATTTTTTGGGGGGAGTAATGAGCAACGTTGCTTTATAAATATAACCAATTGAACTGTGGTACCACAAGTGAGACGTCACTGAATTAATGATAATGGTTTATACGTATTGTATATAATAATAAATGAGGGAGTAAGTAATGGAGAGTCAGTAATGGAAGGTGAATTTGACTGCAATACTGTATGGTATCTGTGTGCGTCCGTGTGTGTGCAAATAATATAGAAATGGAAGGTGAATTTGACTGTTGTAAGCATTATTTGATTACTTTATTAACTCTTTTACTGCCAAAGACGTTAAATGACGTTCTGCAAAAACCTACGGAGGAGCGCCAAAGACGTTAAAAGACGTCCTCCCATTTTTTTTTTTTTATGAAACGGGTGCTGGGAAGGCTTGCAGAGCTGTCCTGAAATTTTTAAGCAGGTCTCGTGAGCCTAATGACTATTTTTGGCCCCTAGAGGGCAGCGATGACTCTCTTTTGACAAGATCGGGTGGGCATCAGTAGAGGCGGAGCTAGAGCGTCGAGCAGGAGATCAGAAAACAAAGGAAAAATGGCGGCCGGTCGCGAGGAGCTAACGCCAGAGCCGTTTTTTTCAAAGACCAAAAGCATGGCTAAAAGAGCACATTGTTGACGACGATGATCATCATCGATGATGAAGATGATGGTGACTCCGTGGTTGGAAAGCATTGACGCGGCAGTAGAAGACGTTAGATGGAGCTAGATGGAGGAGGGAACGGGCAATGGCGAGCGTTTGCAAGCAGCTCTACACTTACAAGACAAAAGGCATCGACCAACGCTAAAAGAGTACATTGATGACGACGATGGTCATCATGGATGATGATGAAGGTGAATCCGAGCTTGACGGCGAAATTGGAACCGCTGACGCGGCGGCTATGACGGTGTCGTAACGCGGAGCGCAACCGAGCACGCACAGGCGGACGTTCGATCGGACGACGGAGAGTGCCCCGAGTCCAATGCATATTCATCGGAGGAAGTGTGTACAGTCTGCTACTTGCTTTTTATTCCCCGGAAAAAAAGGCCGTCAAGAAAGTGTAACGTTTGTACGCAAAACGGACCAATGCGAAAGTGAAAGTAAACTGTGTGCGAGTCCTGGCGTCTCCTTGTACGCAGGAGAGCGTTACAAAAAGAAAAACTGTATTTGAAACATCCACATAATTGTAAGTAGTACCACAGTTGCACACATTTGTAAATAGTTTGCGAAATTGTTTTGTCAAATTGTTACACTGTTGAATGGAAATAAACGCATTTTGCAATCAAAAAACACTTTTTCATTGTTGGTGAAAGCGTTTTACAGAAGTAAAGCACTATTTAGGTGTTTGTGGCATCATTCATGGACAAAAAGAAGTGTACAATTCACTAGAGTGCATGAAATAACATCGTTTCACAAAAAGCTCTTTTTCTCCGTTTTTTGTTTCAAAACAGAGAATTTCGGTGAAAGTAACCATTTTCTATTGTTGATTACTGAAGAACGGAATAAGGTAGAAACAAACTTTTTTTTCTGATGAAAGATGAGAGTCCAATCTTTCATTTGGTAGGATGTGTGTTTCCATAGTCCAAACACAACATTTTCTGTGGACCTTGAAAGATCACTCAAAATGCTTAAATCGGCTGGCACTGGCGACAACCCGTTTTTGAAAACGTCTGGCAGTCAAAGAGTTAAGTGTAATCTTTGCGTGTTCAAAATAATTGCATTGAGATCTCATGAAGAAGTTTCCCTTGCAAGGATTTATTAACTCTTTCACTGCCACTGACGTTTAAAGACGTCAAGTAAAAACCTACGGAGCACTGCCAATGACGTCTAAAGACGTCATCCAAGTTTTTTTTTTTTTTTTTTTTGAAAGTGGTCTCTGGTGCCTAATGACTATTATTGGCCCCTAGATGGCAGCAGTGACTCTCTTTTGACAAGATAGGGGAGTCGTCAGTAGTATAAAAGGGAGGCGGATCTAGAGCGTCGTGGAGGAGATGAGAATGGAAGAGAAAAGAAAAATGGCGACCGTCGGTAAGAAGCAGCTCACGCTTGATCAATTTTTTGAAAAAGGAGAAGCATCAACCAGTGCTAAAGTGCACCTTTATGACGACCGTGATGATGATGGTGACAAAGAGGTTGACGCCGAAGCTGCAGTGTTGACGCGGCGGCAGCTTCGTTCACGTCCTAAGGCCTCAGAGGCTAGCGGTGCTAGCGCCGGAAAACGTCGTGCACGTCTGAGCACTTCTGCACGCGAGGACGTTAAATCCGACGAAGGTGATGATGATGATGATGATGGAGACAAGGAGGTTGATGCCGAAGTTGCAGCGTTGACGCGGCGGCAGCTTCGACCACGTTTTAAGGCCTCGGAGGCTAGCGGTGCTAGTGCCGGAAAACGTGGTGCACGACCGAGCACTTCTCCGCACGAGGACGTTCAATCGGACGACGACGAAGAGTATCCTGAGTCCGATGGATATTCTTCGGAGGAGTGGGTACAATCTGACCACGGAGAAAGTGATTCGGACAGTATTTCATCCGCAGAAGACGTCGAAGGTAAGCACAGACTTGCTATGAGATACTTTTCAAGCACGCTGCTAGCACCTCGTGTAACGTGAATGTGCAATTCATAGATCGTGGATCGTGCTCACAGCGACGTCCCACTGCAAAGACGACAAAGAGAGGTATAAAAAAAAAGTGTTTTCAATACACCGCAACAACAAAAGAAAACGCTCTTTCGATATTATTGTAATTGTATTTATTTCTTTCAGCTGCAGCTCAGAGTGACGCTCCTCAGAGTGAGCAGAATAAAGGTCCATCAACCAGTGGATCCAAGAAAAAACGTAAACATATATATATTTATATATATATATATTGCATCACACTGATCTAAAATTAATATTATATGATATTGAAATGTATATTTGCAGATCCCCAAAAATATGGCTGGCATGAAGCAGGCTGGCAGCCTAACGCATTCCCCTTTACTGCGGAGCCAGGACCGAGAGGTGCCACAGCAGAGCTGAATTCGACCCGGCCAGTTGACTTCTTGCAACTCTTCATCACGGACGAGCTTCTGCAGCACATTGCTGATCAGACAAACTTATATGCACGTCAGTCTATGCAAAAATGGGCTGAAAGTCACACTGCAGGAGTCGTGCTTGGAAGCCAGTGTCCGTGTCTGAACTCAAAACTTTTTTTGCACTGCAATTCCTTACTGGGTATATAAACAAGCCCAGTATCGAAATGTATTGGACTCAGGACAAGATAGAGACGACACCATTTTTCAGTCGCGCGATGCCTCGAAACCGCTTCCAGCTCATCTGGAGTTTCCTGCACTTCAACGACAACGAGACACACAGTTCAGACGACAAACTATTTAAAATTCGTCCTGTGTTCAATCACGTTGTAAGCAAGTTCAAGGAACTGTTTCAACCGGGCAGGAATATCTGTATTGATGAGGGAATGATGAGTTTTCAGGGACGTCTTTCTTTCAAGGTGTACAACCCCCAAAAGCCGGTCAAATATGGGATCAAATCGTACATTTTGTGTGACTCCCAAATTGTTTCAATATGCAACCCTATGTTGGCATTAGTTGTTCTCTCCCTGATACAGTGTTCAACTTACTGGATCGTCTGCCAGGAAATGGGTACACACTATTCATGGACAATTTTTATAACTCTATTGCTTTGTGTGAACGTCTCCTGGCAGCGCGTACCAATGTTTGTGGAACGCTGAGGAAGAACAGGGGTGAACCCAGTGAGATAACATGCCTAACCAACACTGGCCTTGGGGTGGGGGGGAAACTGGTAAGGCACAACACAAATGTTTTGATTGTGGCATGGCAGGACAAACGTCTGTTGAGGATGGTGACAACGTTTCATAAAGATGAAATGCGGACAGTGGAGGTGTGGCGGAAGGCACAAAAAAAAAGTGCCTTTCCAAAAAACAATTTGTGTTGTGGACTACAATTCCAAGATGAATGGAGTGGACAAGATGGATTAAAACATCTCGTACCACCCATTCACACGGAAAACGTTGAAGTGGCACAAAAAGTTTGTTGACTATCTTTTCCAAATATGCATGTTCAATGCCTACATCTTGTACAAAAAAAAAAATCCTGGGACGAGTCAACCTTTTTTGGAGTTCATCCAGCAGGTGGTGAGAGGGTGGCTGTTGCCACAAGACCGGGAGGAAGTTGGGATGGAAGAGCATGAGGAAGCCAGACAAAATACCAGGTCACCGTATTTTGATCCTGAAAGCCGACTTGATGGTAACATGGCCAAACACACGCTGGAACACATGCCTGCCACTTCCCGGAAAAAAAAGCCAGCAAGAAGGTGTCGGGTCTGCATGCGAAGGGGCATTCACAGTGAGACAAAGCTGTGGTGCAAATCTTGCAGTGTCCCCTTGCACGCAGGCGAGTGTTACACTGTTTACCACACAAAAGTAAAATTTATGTAGTTCAAACATCCACACAATTGTAAATAATCACACATGCACAGTTGTACACCTTTGTAAATAGTTTGTCAAATTGTTACTGTTTTCTATGTAAATAAACTGTTCTTTTGCTATAAAAAAATACTTTTTCATTGTTGGTGGTACTGTTTTATAGAAGTAAAGCACTATTTAGGTGTTTGTGGCATCATTCATGGACAAAAAGAAGTGTAGAATTCACTAGAGTGCATGAAATAACATTGTTTCACAAAAAGCCGTTTTTCTCCGCTTTTTGTTTCAAAACAGAGAATTTCGGTGAAAGTTATCATTTTCTATTGGTGATTACTGAAGAACGGAATAAGCTAGAAACAAACTTTTTTTTCTGATGAAAGATGAGAGTCCAATCATTTGGTAGTATGTGTGTTTCCATAGTCCAAACACAACATTTTCTGTGGACCTTGAAAGATCACTCAAAATGCTTAAATCGGCTGGCAGTGGGGACAACCCGTTTCTGAAAACGTCTGGCAGTGAAAGAGTTAAGAGCTCTTAAGACACAAAAAAAGCTTACAGTACATCTGAAAGCAATGTCCAGCCCCAAGTGTGTACCAGAATAGAAAACACCCACTCTTTTTATACATAAAAAAAAGGTTTCTCTCCCCCTCTCAGGTTGAACAAAGGGTTAGTGATGATAATAAACAGCTCGGGAAACAGATGTAAACAGGCTTTGACCTTAGACCTTCAGTTTTTACGACCAAATGACTAATGACATGAGACTCTGACAACTTTCTAAAACATACACATTCTTATGTCAAGAGCTGGTGAGGAGTAAGAGGTTCAAATGAAGTTCACAAAATCATTATCACATTGTTATTCATTACAATACACACAGTTATATGGCACCTATATACTTATAAGTAAATTCAAAAACAGTAAAAATATAAATTGAAAATGTTAAATGTCTTCATTCCCTCAATTGAACAAATATAAGTTCAAAACCAGACATTTAATCCCTTAAAAACAGTCTAGAGAAAAATTCCAGCCGGATCTTCATCGGATGTCACAACAGCGGTCATAGCTTTAGAAGTTACAGATTCTATCATCATATAAGACGACTTGTTTTGTACATCTTGTTTTTTTATGGCGGTGGTAATAAGCCGTTTGGCACAACGATCTTAAACAAAGTACACAGCAGCAACCACAAACTGAAAATACAGACACAGAAATTAGAATTGATGAAACCAAATTTTTATATCTACCAAAAGTATTCATCCAGGTATCCCAAATTGACGTATCGATACCGGAATGCTCTTTCATTTTTCTATTAAGTGTTCGGAGTCCCTCAATTGCAATGGTTAAACTTCCATCCGGTGCAGTATTATTAGGAATAAAAGTACAACATTGTTCTCCGAACATTGAACACACCACCATATGTCCGCTCTGGGTTGAGGCTGAATATTTATTACCCACATCTGTTGCTGAAATGCAGTGAGTGGTGTGATTTAGTTTCCCCAATTGTTTCCCAGTACCTGACATTTTAATACATGAAAAATCACCATCCGCCACTTTATTAGAAAATATTGGTTTAGTAATTTGCCAATCAACCAGTGGATACACTTTATCCCATAGCGAGCATTTATCATTGGGGACAGTTTTATTCATCAGTTCCATCACACATTTATCCTCTATTTTAGCAGGAATTACCCTCAATAAAGGTCTTGGGCCCACACATACGACACAATCTTCTCCCGAAGCATGTGCTGCCTCATTTGCTAACAGTAGCCAATTATTACTGCCACCAGACTCCAATGTGTATTTAGTCATTTTTGGTTGTTTGATTTACTCATAGTTTTATCAATGCAAATTAAAATTGGAAAATAGGGATCAGTACCAGAGACCCATGCCCACAGCATTAGGTCATAACAAAGGTATTATTTTATGGTTACATTAGGTGGCCGGATATTACCTTCAGGAAGAACAAAAGTTAATTCGAGTTGACCTCCCATTTTACGCAATGTTACTCTCTTGCTAAAGAAAACTGCCTCCCCGCTGGAACCTGACGGCCAGTATCGGCCACTTTGGGTGGTTATAAAGTGCTCCAGTCTAGTCGTAAAACACTTCCAGTTAAATACCACCAGTATTTAAGCCAGAGGCCTCCCTTAGTTGGCCCCCCACTACTAAATCCCTTCAAAGATTTAATGAGGAGTTTGACAGATGTGTTTGTGTTAGGAGCAACGGTCAGGACAATTGAGTTATTATACGCCCAGGACTTTATCCAAGGAATTCGGGGAAAAACAATATTCCTTTTATCACGGTGTGTTGTATTCAAACTCACGTCAAGGGGCTTCATGAAAAACCAGAATGGCACAACAATTAGAAAAATCGTCACAATGCAGCAATTAGTAGCAGAGTTCTTCTTCGAAACCATCTTGAGAAGAAGTCCTGTCGTTGAGCGTTGGTTGATTCTTTTTTTTTTTTAGAGGAAGAGGCGTTGTCAGCCTCTTTCCGAACCCTGGCTCACTGCCAGAGATCCAAGGAATTGTCACGGGATTTCCTTCCCAGTGTGACTCTATCGTTGTGAATTGATGAAAAGGGCATGTGACTCAATCACCATTGAGTGATTTCCCCCTTTTAAACAGCAGATTGACACTGGATCAGCTTTTCCAGGCGAATCAACTGTGAAATGATGCCCAGGGAAAAAGCACTCTAATGAATCTCCTTTGAGCGACTTCCTCCGTGTGCAGCTCTCATACACACAGACAGACCAGTAACTGACTCCCTCATCTGATAAAGATCAACTTTGATCATTTCAGACCTGAATGTGAAAACTGCAGCCGCTTACAAATTGCTGCTTCAAAAAGGGAAAAAAACAGACACCTTGTGTCCTGTTGATAAGAAAAAACAAATTTGGGCAATTTGGCCAACACCAAAACTACAGGAGCAGATCCTGCTTAGCTTGCAACAACAATTCATAAAAACAAAAGCCCTTGAGGCGCAAATTTGAATTCTGTCCAGGCAACACAGAGTGAGGAAACAACAAAAAAACAAACAAACTGTAAAGTAAGATAAAAGAGTACCTACTTCAAATAAACCAAAAAGTAATCTAAAAATGCTAATTATCCTCACCTCTTCTACAGAGTAGTGGGGCTTGTAAAACACAGTAGGCAACTTTGCAGATCATGATCCAATCCAAAAATCACAGTGCTGCGACCTTAATCAAAAATTAAAAATTTAACCAGCAAATTCGCCGTAAGTGTTCCACATCTGAGTCCAAATTCACAAGCCAAAGTTATAAAAGAGAAATGGGCAAAAAATTAGAAACCTTAATTCAACAAGCATCAAATACCGGAAAATATAGTTTTCAAGATTGAAATAAATTTATCCTACCCTAATTTCACACAAGCCGTTCTCAATTTCCGAAACTGCGTTGCTATAGATCACATCTCCTTTTCCGACACAGTACAGAGTGCAAATGTACACAAACAGACCAAAATATGACTCAAGGAGTGTTGAGGAATGAAAATAAATTTCCTCTTTGCGTGTTCCAAAATTTGAAGACAGATTTAATGTAAGAAAAAACACCTTTGCAAAAATGATTTTTTAATCAACAGAGATCTCTGGACACTCAAACAGCCTCTAATTCATCACTTAAACAGGTGGGATTCAGAGCATCGAAATGTGTCTCTACCGCGTGTACAATGGCTTCTTATAGTTAAAAGACCTCCTCTCTTTTATTTGTAGACAAAACATATCTCTGGGTACTTTTCCATGAGCAGATGGCGAAAACAGAGTCAGGAGTGCGTGTTCGAAACAGATTCTGTTCTCAAGGACCAAATGTGTTTTCGCACAAAGCGCTGAGAAGGAACTTTTTAGACTAAATAGTATGTCCCAGTTTAAGGTCAGATTATACCGAAATCAACACCATCTGCTCTGCACAGGACACAAAACATTTCGACAAGGTTAATATCAAGAATTAAAATGTTAATAATGTGTAACAATGGTTAATATATGAAATGAAAAATTAAAAATGTTATAATATCTATCAGGAGCCAATCTCAGATGACTCGAGAACTTTGAGTCAACAACTGGAGTTCATATTCCTTCCTGTCCAGCAGATGGCAGCAGCTATGCAGGCCAAAGTTCAAAGCAGGCCTTAGCTTCCACTGGAGACCCCTGACAGTTTCATCAAGACGGCTGTGATGAGAGTTTGAGATGTCTGCTCAAAGAGTTGATGGACATTTTGCTCAGACAATGCATAAGAGTCATTGAACAGTCATATGGCGAGCGGATATAGTGTACCATCCTTATCGCAGTCTGTTTGGCCACTTCCCCTCCCGAAAGTGGCCTTCTGTGCAGCTTGCCGTCCACTCTATGCACCAAGCAGAGCAGGAGAACGCTTGTCCATATTCGTAGCCCAACAGCCAGGTTATTCCAGCACGTTTGTTGAGTCGCCCAAGAACAACACCTCTCGTCAAAGATTGAACCCGCCTGAAACATTAATACACTCGGAACAGACAGAGGGAGATGAGATCATAGCAAGAGGATACTATCTGCTTGTTGTAATTAAAAAATAATAATTTTCTCAAAAAATGTATTTTGTAGTTTTATTTAAATTTGTTCACTACACTATAGCAAGTAGTATTACTATATTTACGCATATGTCTACCATAGACTTCTTCTTCATTACATGTTACCTTAAATTATGCTTAAAATGTTACAGCTCACAGTCAGCGCCCTCATGGGGAAGTTCTCTAGTCTCAGAACTGGCATGCAAAATGGCCGACTTCAAATTCTGAAATTGGACTCAGACAGAACAAAGGTTTAATCATTTTCACACCTACAAATGAGTCATGAGAGATGCAGGGGGAAAATCAAAAACGAAAAGTCTTTTTCAATTAAAATTTGGTTTTATTACTTATTCAACTATAAAAAACAGACCTGATTTTAAAAATAATATGGAGAGTGGCCTGTAGTTAACATCTAGACCTCTATATCCTCCCTTTTAGACCTCTAAATCGCAAGTCTCCTCTGAAACCACATCTCTCCCCACCGGAGACAAAGGGGAGAGGGGGGGGGGGGGTGTCGGTATGGGAGAGAAAAAAAAAGAAGAAAATAGAATTAAAATAAAAAACAAAAACTTATCACACACACATACTCCTGTCCTTTTTATTTATTTTTATCATTCTTCTCTTACCTAGAAAAGAGAAAAACTTCCATTATGAGGACACATTGCACTCTAACTCCTATCTCACACACAAAGCCCCCCTCCCCCCATTTAAGACACAGGGGAGGGAGCGGAAAAGAGAAAGAGAAGAAAAAAAAATCTTAGCATTATCACATTCAAAACCTATTTTTTACTACATTCCTATACGAAAAACAAACGCCATTATCACACCAGTCTTATCTACTCAAAAACAACACCAAAAATACAGTTAAAGATATTAAAGGAAAACAAATAAAACATCCACACACACGTTTCTCATTCACAATTACAGATTCAGTTAACTCCCAAACCACCAGGATAGCCCCCATCTTCCTTATCTAGGTCTCATCCTTCCTCAACAATTCTCTCAACTTTTCGAACTTTTGCAGGCACATACGCACACACACATACCAACTAGAAAAACTCCCATTATAATCACACAATTGACCCTAGTCATTTTATAACAAAAACATTCCCTCCAAATCACACAATTCACACAGTCTTGTCTCACGAACTGGGCCCAGCAGTCACTCATACGCAACACAAACTCCTCAAATCTATTCAGTGACGTCTCACTTGTTGTGGTTAGAACCCCTCAGCAACGTTGCTCATCATACCACCTTTACATTGTCGTCTAAATTGTCTTCCATTCGAAGAAATTATAGACGTATTATTTACGGAGCTTTCCAGCGCGTTGTTGCGGTGGAAACCAACCACTATCACAATTAGTGCACATCCATTCATTTAAAAGAGTTTTCAACTCACGGCGGCGCCGTGGTGGAAATGCGTCAAGCATCACGATCGTTGCCGTCTTGACTTGGCCGTCTAGCGACAAATTCCGACTAGCCAGAAGTGTATGTAAATCAAACCATCCTTAGTTACGGTCAAAAAATTTCGTCCATAATATGTAGTAATTAGTCGTTTTAATATTTATAAAGTCAGTGACGTCTCACTTATGGTACTACAATACAACAGGTCTATATTATTCTCATTAATCCCCCCCAAAAAATATTATTATCATATATATTTTTTTTTCTTCAGAAAAATAAAAAGAAAAAGAAAAAGAAAAAATGAAACAGAAATTAAATATCGTTTGCGCGACTTAATAAATATATCCAGGATCTTCACGGGCGGCTAAATTCAACAAAATCAGAAACAAAAAAAACACAGCCTCTCCACCGTGGAATTATATCAACACGGGCGGCTTAATTCATAGCTCCTCAACCGTGGAATTATATCGACACGGACGGCTTAATTCATAGCTCCTCCACCGTGGAATTCTATCACATGCCGTTTTGAACGGCAGAGCGCTCCTACTTGACGTCACTTCCGTATACAACGGGCATCACTTCTTTTTTTTTCTTTTTTTTTTCTTATGCATAGTTCAATGTCGTAGTAATTTTCAAAATCGAGGACTTCCGCGTCCCTCCGTAACAAATACGACTTTAAACCCACTAACTTGTTCACAGATCTCCAATACAATTTGGTACAGACGTAATGCGGCTTTATGTGATCCCAAACAAACAGAATTTCTCTACATGGATAATTGTCCACTCACCTTGTTAATATTTGGCGCCTTAGAAATTCAGTGCCCAGGATCATCACAGCTGTCACAAAAAACGTCCCAATTTGTCGCCGTCAGAGGTCACCATTTTGTAAGCGTTATTTGATTACTTTATTAAGTGTAATCTTTGCGTGTTCAAAATAATTGCATTGAGATCTCATGAAGAAGTTTCCCTTGCAAGGATTTATTAAGAGCTCTTAAGACACAAAAAAAGCTTACATCTGAAAGCAATGTCCAGCCCCAAGTGTGTACCAGAATAGAAAACACCCACTCTTTTTATACATAAAAAAAAGGTTTCTCTCCCCCTCTCAGGTTGAACAAAGGGTTAGTGATGATAATAAACAGACATGTGATATACCGACATGCTTACTCCAGCTCTCCTACCAGCTCGGGAAACAGATGTAAACAGGCATTGACCTTAGACCTTCAGTTTTTACGACCAAATGACTAATGACATGAGACTCTGACAACTTTCTAAAACATACACATTCTTATCTGAAGAGCTGGTGAGGAGTAAGTGGTTCAAATGAAGTTCACAAAATCATTATCACATTGTTATTCATTACAATACACACAGTTATATGGCACCTATATACTTATAAGTAAATTCAAAAACAGTAAAAATATAAATTGAAAATGTTAAATGTCTTCACTGTAATACTGTGTGGTTTGACCCCGTGTCAGCAGTATGCATTTGAGGAAGGTGTGTGACTTGAAGTAAATCTTCTTTGTTATAAAATGACCAGGGTCAATTGTGTGATTGTTATGGGAATTTTTCTAGTTAGTGTGTGTGTATGTGTGCACTTGTATGTGCCTGCAAAAATTTGAGAAGTTGAGAAAGAATTGTTGAATAATTGTATGAGAACTAAAAATAAAAAAGGTGGGGGCTACCCTGGTGGATTGAGATTAGAACTGGGAGAGTGAGTGGATGAGAATGTTTGTACAGTATGGATATTTGTATTTTTTTCTCCTCAATGTCTTCAACTGTATGTTTGGTGATGTTTATGAGAGAAATGGAAAAAGGCTTGTTCTAGTGTTGTCTGTTATAAAAATAAAAAAAAATAAAAAGGAAAGGAGAGATTGTTGTGGAGAAGAATTTATTCGTTGTCTCCAGATGTGTGTGAGAGATAAGACTGTTGTGATAATGGCGCTTGCCTTTCAAATAGGAAAGTGGTAAAACGGGGTTTCCATATTGTGTCAGGATTGTGAAGGGTGATAAGTATTTTTTCCCCATTTTCTCCAATGGGGGTGTGTGTGAGAGATAGGAATGTTGAAAAACAGGTTTTCCATATCGTGCTGTCAGAGTTTCAGGTCATCAGGTCTAAGGTCTAGAGGACAGATCTGGTGCCACATCAATGTGCCAGAATTGAACTAAAATATGAGGCTATAAAAGTCTTATCTCTTCCTACCTCTCCCTTCTTGATTTAATACAGGCCTGGGGGATTAAGGGAGGGGGGTGGTCTGTTATCTTGGAGGAGGCTTGTAATACTTTGTGTCACGCACCCCGCTGATTAATATTGAAATGAGTGTGTGTGTGCAGGACTCATCTGATGCAAATCTGATGGTGCCAATTGGCTTCAAGCAGTGCAGAAAGCTGTTAAGGAACAGATGTTAGAAGCAGGGGATATCCGTATTCTTTTGCATAATTAGGTCCGCTTTTATAGTTGAATGAGAAGAAATAAATGTTTTTTAATAAAAATTGTTGTTTTTTCCTCTTTCCTCCCTGATAATTCGGCTCATAGGCGAGAAAATTATTTAACCTTTGTTTTCCCTCTCTAAGTTTCATTCCAGAATCTGGTGTCCGCTCAGCCATTTTGAGGGGCATTCCCGAGACTTAGGCACAGTCCGTGGAATGAACTTCCCCATGCTGACGTTGACCGGTTGTCACATCTTAAACATAATTTGAGGTGACATGCTAATGAAAAAGAGTCTAAGGTAGACAAATACAAAAGTACAGAAACACTACTTGCTATTGTGTAGTTGAAATAAAAAAAATAAAAATAAAAAACAGGAAGTAAACTCTCGCTGTGATCTCATCTCCCTCTGTCTATTACGAGTGCATAATGTATCAAGCAGGTACAATCATTGGGCAAGTCCATTATTTAATGGATAGATGGATGGATGATTCAGAAGCTGCTGCAAGCTCAATGAAAGTCCAAAGTCAGAAACCAGATGAAGTCAGTGGCAAGACTACAAATGCTGTCGTTGAGAGAAGATCTGTAAATGTTAATTTGGATGGATTACCAGAAGGAGTTACCATCATCTTTGACAGCTGGTATGCTAAAAACCTGTCGCATATCCCGCTGAACCGTGTGACCGGTCTAGCCATATAGGATCAAAGTGAGTGAAATGACAGTTACCCCTACAAGGGCTAAATTCAAGTGGATTTGGAGCTGCCTAAAAATTCAAAGTCTAACAAAGTCAAGACTGTTCCTGCCCTGGCCCTAGTATGTCCTGATCCTTGTTCTGAGACTATACCTGTCCTCATTGGCACAAATGTTCGTAAAGTCAGGTCTGCTTATTCCCAAGCAAAGAGAGAAGACAACGAGAAAGTCACCTCATGGAAAGTTCAGGTGGAGAACAGAAGCCAATTACTTGTTCCTTATACGAACAACACCAACAGTAAAGACTCATCTGTGGCGGAGTCAAATGGACAGGTACTGGTCCCCTTGTCATACCTTCTGGAAAATACCACATTGCTGTCTGCAAAGTTACCGGCAAACAGGACATTGGACACAGCATCTTAATCACAGAACGTGCTTACTCACCTGCTCTCCCTCCCAATGTTTTAGTCCAGTCCCCAGTGCTGTTTTCCAAGACACTAGACGATAACAAGTTCCTGGTGCTTTTGCGAAACAGGACATTGGACACAGCATCTTAATCACAGAACGTGCTTACTCGCCTGCTCTCCCTCCCAATGTTTTAGTCCAGTCCCCAGTGCTGTTTTCCAAGACACTAAACGATAACAAGTTCCTGGTGCTTTTGCGAAACGAGTCCCTCAAGCCAACTGCCATTCTTTTTTTTTCTTCTTCTTTTTTTTCTGAAAGAGTATTGTTCATTTGGTAATCTTACCGATTCGACATTTTTGGTTTGTTTTTCTTTCTCTTTTTCTTTTTTTTTGTATGCACGTGAGTATGTGCATATGTGCGTGCGAGTGATTGTGTGCTCAATAATTCACCTAAAACCTATTAAAAATCCCATACCGTTCACCTAAACTGAATACTTCAAAATCCAGCTAGAGTCGTGAAGTTGTCAGGAGACCTGAGGAAGGATCAAAGAAAAGAAAGAAAAGTGAAATCCAGCACCGACCAGACATCACCTACTATCCACCGGGTTACCAACCAGAATCTTTCACCAACCCTAGAAACATCTAAATTCCAACAAATTAGGCCAACTGCCATTCCTAAGGGAACGATAATTGCTCATCTGCACTTGCTGACATCGTGACAGATACCCCAAGTCCCGATGAGAAAACAGTTCCAGCTATGGATCCTGCTTTGTTTGACTTCAGTGACTCCCCTATCAGGCAGGAATGGAAGGACAGACTAAGTCGGACACTCGCTCAGCACTCAAAAGTGTTCTTGACTGATGAATGGAATGTAGGTTTGGCCAAATTAATGGAGTATCACATTAGTTTGAACAACAGCACCCCTTTCAGAGAGCGGTCACGCTGAATTGCTCTTGCTGACTTGGACGATCTCCGCCGTCACCTTCAAGGCCTGCTGGCAGCCGGGATCATAAAGGAATCAAGGAGTCCATACGCTTCACCAATTGTACTGGCACACAAAAAGAATGGTCAACTATCGACTATTGCACCTTAAACCGCAGAACTACTCCCGACCAGTACACTGTACCAGGCATCGACGACGCACTTGATTGTTTGTCTGGCAGCAAGTGGTTTTCGGTGTTGGATCTGTGCAGCGGATATTCCCAGATCCCCATGGCTGAGGAGGACAAAGAGAAAACTATCTTCATATGTCCTCTGGGATTTGGAATTGATTCAATACCTCCTAAAGATGCTAGGCTTTCGCAAATCAAGAACGACTCCATCCTCAGGGAGATCCCCAACCAGAGCAATTCAAACATATGCTATTGTCCATGCTTGGCACTCTTGACTGAAAACAAAAACAAAAGTGTAGTCAAAAAATAAGCCAGTTGGTGCACACCTACAATTGATCTCAGAATGAAGCAACCGGTTACTCGCCCTACATGTTGATGTTTGGCAGAGAAGCTTGTCTGCCTGTGGACATCTGCTTTGGTGTGTTTGATGACAGTCAAACACACCAAGTCTTTTCATCAGTACGTTGCCAAGCTTGAAAAAGATCTCCAAAGTGCCTATACTATGGCTACTGAAGCCTCGGACAACAGCCATCAAAGAAACAAGAAAGCACATGACAAGTATGTTAAAGAACAAGTACTCGACAAAGGTGACAGAGTAATGCTGATAAATTTTGGAGTTCAAGGAAAACACAAACTGAAATGTTAATGGCAACTATTGTTGTTCCTATGCCGTTTTTGGCTCCCGATACCTATTCCGGTATCCAGCTTTGCCGTATCGGCCGATGCCGATACCATACCGATACCTACGTGTTTTTTTTAGCAACATGAAAAAGCTGTCCTGCCATTGGTTCAGAGCATTCAAGGGCCAATAGGATATCTCGGCATGCAGTAAACATGTCACACATCAGTGAATGTAGAGCATGAGAAAGACACAAGATGCTGCATCCAAAGTCCTATATTAGCGTCAGAATTAATGGTATCGGCATGTTACTTGTAAGTACTCACCGATACCACTGTTTTAATGCAGTATCGGGGCCTCTGCCGATACCAGTATCGGTATCGGAACAACACTAATGGCAACCATTACCATTTGTGGTTGTTGAGAAATTGCCTAATATACCAGTATACAAGATCAAGCTAGAAAGAGGTATGGGCTCAGAGAAAACTGTCCATTGCAACCATCTGCTACCCATTGGATACCTTGTGAAACTTCCTGTGGATGATGGTCAAGAGGAACCGCCAAACAGACCTGCTACAAGATTGCAACTACGCATGATGAATGAAAGCATAGAGTCCGAGTGAAGTTTGACTGTGAAGCGAACCACACCGAGTGCGTTTGAAAGCAAACCGATACCACCTCAAAAAGTGGGTCTCGGTCCGCTTGTTTGGTCCGCACCAGGATTCGTTTGTATGTATTCAGACCTACACAAAAGGTCCGGCTCAGCGTGGGAAAATAATTCTGTTTTTTTTTTTAAAGCGGACCAAACAGTGCAGGTCTGAATACACCCTAAGTGAGTCAAATAGTTCACTTTTCATTTTGTTACTAACTGAAGGTTTGTGCAACACGTAATAATTATTTTGTTTAAGTAATTCATTTGTAAACTCTAACTGTGACTCGATAGTTTTTTCCCTTGCTGTTTTTACTTTCTTTGTGAATGCACCCAGTTTGTTGATTGTGATTGACAGCTACTGTGTAATGGGTGGGACTTGGAAGCAGTAGAAGTGAGTAGATATGGACGGGCTTTTGTCACGTGAGAGGACATGCGTGAAGCACTCAGACTGTTTGCGGTGAAGGAAGACGTGTGGACTCTCGAGAAGAGGGGGAGGGAGGAAAAAAGGAGGAATGCGGCGCAAGGAATGGATGAAAGAACGGAAGATTGGAAAGCCTTGAGAAAAGACTGAAAGAAAAAAAGAATTGTTTTGGAAGGAGGCTCGGTGAGGTTGACTCCCGAGTGTTTGGTTGAATGTGGATGTGACGAGGATGGCATGGACGGAGCTCGCAAGGCAGACGTTGCTGCTTGTTCATTGCCGCTAGGCTAGGCTACAGCGCCTTCGCCATTTCCATCACCCAGACAGACGCGGACTGCGGGGTTCAGCACTGTCAAGTCATTCTACGTTCATTATTGCAACATTTTCAAATTCAGCAGTTATTGCAATGCTCTCAAGTTCAACTGTTATTGCAACGCTCTCAAGTTGTCTAAGGTTGATGCACTGCACTCAAACCCAAAGAAGCACGCCACAAATACATCCCCCCTTCCGCCCAACCCCCGGCCGCTTTGTGAGCGCTGAAGCCGCGTGTGTGTGTGTGTGTGTGTGTGTGTGTGTGTATATGTGTGTGTGTGTGTGTGTGTGTGTGTGTGCGTGTGTGTGTGTGTGTGTGTGTGTGTGTGTGTGTGTGTGTGTGTGTGTCTTCATTCAAACAAATCACATAAACCACCTAACCACTCTGATTCCATCATATATTCCAATATTAACAAGCGGCTTACATAGATATACACACAGGACTGAGTTTATATTAGCCGCATTTCCACCGCAGGACCTTCGGGTATGGGGAGGGGAGTAGGGACTTTCACAGGAACCGTCCTCTCAGCCGACCCATTTTGCAACATCACGAGTTTCGATCGACTCATAAACGACGTGCGACGGTTTCTCCCGTGATGTCACCCAAGACGAAAATCACAACAACGAGGAAGGAGAAAAACTTAAGGTGGTTGCTGTTTTTCTCTGCTTTTTATTTTATGTACTTTCCTTGGATGGATGGTTTGAGTGAGAGGAGACGGCGTCTAGATGAAGAATTTGAAAAGGCTAACAGTAGAGTAGAACGAAAATAGGCAAAGGATTATTAAGAGAGTTGTTTTGGTGGAAGAGACTTAAGCCAAGAATGCATCGTTGTCACGCATGAAGGTAAGATAATTTTTTATACAAAATAATTTGTAGCCAATCAACACGAAAGCGGGAGTTTATCGGGCCGGCGGAATACCTACCCTCGAGTAGGACCTCCGCTCGTCCCTGTAAGTTCCTGTAAATGTGGCCCAGTTGGGAAGGCTCCTGCAGTGGAGATGCGCACATACAGGGCTGGCCCCGTCAATGTACCCCGAAGTTCCTGCGGTGGAAACGCGGCTATTGTCTGTATGCATAAATTAGTTCTGGTTTCCTGGAATGTGTGTGGCTATATATATATATATATATATATATATATATATATAATATCAAACAGGATCAAAATAAAAATAAAAACCTGGAAGATCAAATTAAACAACTGACGGATGAAACCCAAATAACCAAATATGGACTGACTTAAAAAGTACAAAAATACAGTTAGACGATATGTTATCCAAAAAGATGGAGTTTATAATACAACAATTGAGATTGAGACAAATTTGAATATCAAAGTCAAAGTCAAACTTTATTGTCAATTTCTTTATATGTACTAGACATACAAAGCAAATGAAATTCCCTTTCACGCATTCCCAGGTGTCAGCAAGACTAAAAACAACAAGACAGACAATAGTAAAGTGCTCATGCGCAGTTAAAAACAGGAATATGAAAAAAGTAAAAACAATTCATATGTAAGATGCATTTTCTTGACATGTTTAAGACAAGTGGTAAGTTACAGATGGCAAGTTCACACAGGCACAGTGTAGCAGAATGTCGGAAGTATATAAATAGTTAAGTGTTTGAAACATATCAAGGCAGTGCATCTTGAGGAATATATATATATATATATATATATATATATATATATATATATATATATATATATATACATAGCCATTATGGCAGGCAATACAATCTCACCCCTGGCCTTCACAATAGCCATGGAGGTCATTATCAGGGCCTCAAGATGGGTGGTGGGTGGTGAGCGAGTCAAGAACGGGATCCGCCTTCCACCTAGGAGCATACATGGACGACATAACCATTCTGACTACTACTGCAGCATGCACTTGGCGATCACTTGCAAAACTGCAGGAGAACATCAAGTGGGCCCGGATGAAAACCAAGTCGAACAAGTCACGAAGCATCTCAATCGTCAAGGGAGAACTTAAGAACGTGAAGTTCTGCATTGGTGATGACCCAATACCCACAGTGTCTGAGCAACTCATTAAAACAACCCGAAATTGTAGCTACCACTTTAAGGCCAGACATATTACTCTGGTCATCTTTACTGAAGACTGTGTTCATCATAGAGCTCACTGTCCCATGGGAGAATGACTGGGCCCAAAAGAGTGGCAGTACTGCCCGCTTGCTAAAACCCCACACCTTTTAAAATTGGGTAACTCTTATGATTGGGTGTAAGACACAAGCTCAGGCGTGATCACCCTGGCCACCTTTGATGAGGGTGTCTAGTGTTGAAAGGCTGAAACACCCACTGATTCAGGGCCTGGGGGTTGTGCCGCAGGCGCCAAATGATTAACATAACACGGCACCGGCGCAGTGGAGCCGCGCGCCTTGCCAGTGCAGCCTCCCATTTTTTTCAATCAGATGCCTGGTAATTGCTATGCCCCTCCTGCACAGTAGGTGGCACTATGTACCACAATATGTTGTAATCCACTTCAGTAGGAGTCTGGAGAAGAATAATCTCCCGAGTCCCATCAAGACACTTCAGATCAGTGCATCAAGATTACACATTTTTGGCAATGTCATGTTGGTTTCCCCGTGAGATGTGAGTGGCTGCTTTAAATATTTTATATTCAGACAGATTGTTTTGAACGGACATCAATAAGTTAAAGTTGTTTTGCACAAGCTAAAAATAAATCCATGAGCTGAATGACAAACGAAGACGTGAAACAGGAAACAGAAGTACGGAGCGGCCTTCCAAATTAAAAGCATTGATTTCAAAATAAGATATTTAAACATCACACACAAAACAGCTTGAAGAATACAGTTTAGCACTTTACTCACTTAGTATATATGCCCTAACGTTTTTAGTCTAGAAGTGGGGGGTTTAATAGCAAGATTTAATAACATTTTATTATTAAATAATAACATTAGTAACATTACCCATCCATTCATTTTCTTAACCGCTTGTCCTCACAAGGGTCGTGGGGGTGCTGGAGTCTATCTAGTAACTTTTTTTTCCCCCCGGAGAGCTCAGTATTATTCATTCGGTAATTTTACCGTCATCATCATTGCTCTCCTTTTTTTTTTATATCTTTTTTTTTGTATTTTTTTTTTTGTATGTGGGTGATTATGTGTATGTGCGTGTGTGCGTTAGACGATATGCTAACTAAAAAAACAGAGTTTATAATACAACAATTGAGATACAACAACTTTGAATATAATAACAAATCAGGTAAATTTCTTGCAAACCAACTTCAACGCAATCGGGAAAATCTCTTATAACAGCTATTAAAGGGACAACTGGTGAGTGCACACAATCACCAGAAGAAATTAATCAAATTTTTTATAACTATTATCGTAACCTATACTCAGAAACTAACAAGCCTAACCCTGAGCATATTGAGGCATTCCTCAGTAGCTTAAATATACCTCAGTTAACTACTGAATATAAAGATATGTTAGATGCGCCACTTACTATAAACGAGTTGTACAGTGCTCTAGATAGTATGCCTAATGGCAAAGCACCTGGCCCGGATAGTTATCCGGCTATGTTTTTTAATCACTTCTGGTTAATGCTTGCTCCACTATCCTTAAGAGTAGTAACAGAAATCAAAACTAATGGTTACATACGCCCACACATGAATACAGCAGCAATTAAACTTTTATTAAAGCCAGAAAAAGACCCCACCCTTCCATCAAGTTACCGTCCGATTTCACTAATTAACATTGATATTAAAATTATCACTAAGGCTTTCACATCTAGACTAGAAACAGTAATCTCGACAATCATTCATAGCGACCAAACAGGCTTTATTAAAGATCGTCACTCTACTAATAATATTAGGAGGCTCTTTAACCTTATTAGCATGTCACAGCGGCATGATAAAAAGGCAGTTATTATATCATTGGATGCAGAAAAAGCTTTCGACAAAGTTAACTGGTCCTTCCTCTTTGCTGTTTTAAATAAATTTGGCTTTGGGAAATCATTTATCCAATGGGTGTCAGTATTTTATGATTCTCCTAAAGCTACAGTTACTACTAATGGGATTATATCTCAGAGTTTTACTCTACAGAGAGGCACAAGACAGGGATGCCCACTGTCCCCTTTATTATTTGCAATATTTATTGAGCCACTTGCATTAGCCATACGCCAGGAAAGAAGGATTCAAGGAATTCACTCTGGGGTAACAGAACATAAAATTAATCTATATGCCGATGATATTTTACTTTATATAGAAAAGTCTGCTATTTCGTTAGGGGAAGTATTTAACTTAATAACTAAATTCTCACTGTTATCAGATTATTCTATTAACTGGACAAAATCAACACTACTACCTATTACAGAAAATTCATGGAACCCTGCAAGCCAGGACCCACACTACTCATTTCCTGTAGGTAATTTAAAATACTTAGGCATAAAAATCTCACCTAAATTAACTGATTTAATTCATTTAAACTTTTCTCCACTTCTGGATAACATTTATAGTGACTTGGAGCGCTGGAATAATCTTCCTATTTCTCTAATAGGACGAATAGCCACCATTAAAATGAAAGTTTTACCCAAAATAAACTATTTTTTCTCAATGATTCCATTTAAACCTACGGCTAACTGGTTCCAGTTGTTGGACTCAGCCGTTACAAAATTTTACTGGAATTAAAAAAAAGCAAAGATTAGTCTAGCTACTCTTCAGAAAAGTAAATCCAAAGGTGGTCTAGAGGCACCAAACTTTATGTACTACTATATAGCTAACCAGCTACAATATATCATTCTATGGGCACAACCCAACAGAGATACTAACTGTTGGCTGGAACTAGAACAGAAGGATTGTAATAACCTCAGACTTCTAGATTTACTCTTTATTACAACATCGATTAAGCGACATAATTGTTTTGAAAACCCAATGATTTCCGCCACCCTGACTGCCTGGTGGAAGGCACTAGAAATTACAAAAGCCCAAGTGGAGCCCTGTGGGCTCTCTCCCCTATGGCATAACCCCAACTTTCAACTTAACAAGCAATCGTTTTATTTAGGTGTGTGGGAGCAGAAAGGAATTACACATCTCCACCATCTCTTCTCAGATAATATGTTTATATCATATACATACTTGCTCCAAAAATAAAAAATAAAAAACGGAATTTTTTTACATTATCTACAAGTTAAAAATATGATAAAGAAACAAATTCCAACACTTCGGGGTACGCTCCAACCGCCTGTTTTAGCTAAAGATATTACCAAGCTTTCTCCGACAATAACAAAAAAACTTTCAAAAATATATAAGTTACTTTCATATACTGATAAAATGTCTTTACCCATCTCGAAATGGGAGACAGACTTGTCTATAGCTCCGGAATCTGACTTTTGGATTCAAGTTTGTGAAAACGCATTTAAAATGACAAAACACACAAATTTACAAATTATCCAATATAAAATAATTCATAGAACATACATTACTCAATATATGATGAAGAAAATGGGACTCTCAGACTCCGACATTTGTCTCCAGTGTTTACAAAACACTACAGACACTTATTTTCATGCTTTATGGTTATGTACTCCGGTTATGTATTTCTGAACTAAAGTCTTAGAAAAACTTTCCGCTATCTTGGACTGTAGGATACCTTTATCTCCAAACTTGTGTTTGCTAGGTGACCTAACAACAACTGACTTACCACATAAACAATTTCAATCTACACTTGTAGCCCTTACTATCGCGAAAAAAACCTATTCTTGTTAACTGGAAAAATAAACAAACTCTGAATATCGACTAATGGTCTAACCTCCTCATAAATCACATTTTAATGGAAAAAATATCTGCCTCAAATAAAAACCAAATATCAAAATTTATAGAAACATGGTCTACGTATATAGAATATTTTAACCTAATTCTGGTTACTTAATTGTGCCTGTTAGCGAGAGCCACCACATCGTGATAACTTACATTGATGTTTCTGTATTTGGCAATTTGTAACTAATGGTTGTGTTTTTATAGTCAGGAAACCAGTTGCTGCCAACAGGATCGAGCAGATTCACCTCCAATGGGCACTAAGGGTTAATATTCGGATTCACTGCATGCCAAGGGGTTAATTCTATAGGTGCTGTCCCCCCCTGGCTGGGCGTGGGCGGGTCTGCCCCTCTGTTGGCTGCTGGGTGGCGGCTGCGTCTTGGCCGTTCCCTGGGTCTCTTGGGGGGTGCTGCGTTGAGGGGCTCTCCCTGGTGTCCGGGGCGGCGCCGCCCCGGCGCAGTCCGTCGCGCTGGGCCCGGCGACGCGGTTCGGGGGCTGTGGGCCGCCGTGGTGCGCCGTGGTTCCCTCTCCCCTCCCCCTTCCTCCCCCTTGCAGTTTATCTAGTAACATTGTTTGGTTGTAAATGAAGTGCGAGGAGTAACAAATGTCTATTTTTTTCATAGGGTGTGTGGAAAATTAAACAAGAACATATTACTTGTTCCTTAAACAAAACAAATTAAAAATTTCAAACAAATTGCAAATTTCATTCATGTTAAACACTGTTAATTTTTAATTGTCCGAATATTGTACATTTTGTCCAGCACATTAATGGGCAAAAATATGCTATAATCCATCCATGCATTTACTGATACGCTTACATGTGCTACAATAAGTAGTTAAATATGTTTCAACATTTGTAGGTGGCGGGCCGAGGGCCGATTTCGTGCATTTGAACGATCCCCAACGAGGGAGGATTTCATTTTTTTGTTAACATCAGCTTAATTTATCTACAAATGAAACAAAAAATGTTGGCACTCTTATCTCTTGCACATTTGGTTTGATCTGTAACTTTTTGTGGGTTATCGGCTCCGGCAAACTAAGCGAGAAGCTATGCTCAGGGTCCGTCATACATGACACATGATTATGTGGTTATTGGCACGCTTCAAAATGCGCCCTCTTGGTTTGTTTTTCCGGGTTTAGATAGCGCCTTGACAACCTGTAATGTTTAAGCGCTGTCGTAATTTATACCTTATGTCTAAATATTATTACACACATCGACACATTTATTGCTAAAATAACACTTTTGTAAATCAGTCACTTTCTGAAAGGTAAAATGCGTCGTCGTTGAAGTTCCTCTTTAAACTTGACTGAGAATAGTCCTTATTGTCACTTCTTTTGAAAAGTCATACCTTCTTAAAATTTAAGGCTTCTTCTAACATTGTCTAAATATCATTGCGAACTTTGCACATAATAAATATGGCAGACTTCCCACATTTGATCTCCAAAGTGTTGTTTTTTTCCGCTTGAACAAACAAGGAAAAAAATAATTCCTAATAGTCGGCATAATGTCACAAAAATGAGCTACACAGTTGCACGCCCACATTTGTTGAAACTGTTTTCTAGCTAACAACACAGAAATGGACTGCTGTATAAATTTGGTGTTTTTGTGGACAGACAAATTGGTATCAGTAGCAGAAGAAGCTTTGCATAACCTTAAAAACAAAGTTTGTTACATGTTATGTAGATAGCTTATGTTTGCCTAGAGACTGAAAATGAAAATTAGCTTTGACTAATATGTATGTTTAAGCATTGTCCCATTATAAGTTGTAGAAGTTAAATTTCAGGAATCTGCTGCATTCCCAGCCAACAGCAGCTATCACAGACTGCTACGTGCACTTTGCCAACATCCAAACATAAAATGAGCTCAGAGAAGAACGGAAAAAAACCCCCACTTATTTCAGATAGACTCCTTACACTTCCGGTCACGTTGGCGCAGCACGTCTGCGACACGGGCTCCGTGGAAAAGCTGCAGTTCTTCCAACTTTTCCTTATTTAACTTTTAATGTTTTACTTTTTAAATTATGAGCCACTTGCTCAATCTGTCCGCGACCCTCCGTTCAACAGGCGACACACCACCCCCCGACCTGCCGGAGGAGATTCGGCGAGCAGACCGGGGAATACGCCGCCGGAGAAGAGGACAACGAGGTGGAGCACGCCAAAGGCTCCGGAGGAGAGGATGCAGACCAGCGCTGCTGTCCTTGCTGCTCAACAACGTGAGGTCCTTAAAGAGCAAGCTGGATGAGCTGAGGAGCCTCACCTCAGCCTGCCGCGAGCACCGTGACGCCTGCGCCATGGTGTTCACGGAGACATGGCTCCACAGCGACATCCCAGACTCTTTGTGTGAGATCGAGGGATTCTCACTCATTCGCGTCGACAGGACTGAGGCGTCGGGAAAAAGCAGAGGTGGGGGCGTCTGCATTTACATTAACGACAACTGGTGTCGGAATTACGCGGTGCGGCAGATCACCTGCACCCCCGACGTGGAGCTTCTCTGCCTAAGTCTGAGGCCGGGCTACCTGCCGAGGGAGTTTGGAAACATTTTCCTCTGCGCTGTGTATGTTCCGCCCAGCGGGAACGCCGCCAGCACCGCCGCCTTCATCTCCGACTGCATTCAACAACAACTGCGACGGTGCACGGAGGCCCCGGTTTTCATCTTAGGGGACCTCAACCACTGCAAATTGGAGCTGTCTCTCCCCGGTTTTCATCAGTATGTAAAATGTGGAACAAGGGGAGACAGAGTCCTGGACAAATGCTTTGGGAACGTGAAGAACGCATATGTGAGTAGAGCCCGCCCCCCCCTCTCCAACTCTGACCACAACACAATTCACCTCATCCCCACCTACAAAACAGCTCTCAAACGCAGCAAACCACAAAGAATGATGAATCATGACAGCATTGAGACCCTTAAAGGATGTTTCCTATGCACAGAGTGGAATACCTTTGATGGGCTGGATATGGATACTGCTGCTGTGACTGTAACTGACTATATTAAATTCTGTGTGGACAACATCATTCCTACAAAGGAAATAACTTTTTACCCCAACAACAAACCGTACATTACTAAGGAGGTTAAAGACTGTATTAACCGCAAAAAAAGGGCATTTAAGAACCAGGACAGAGCCCAGCTCAAACTGGTTCAAATAGAACTCAAACACATGCTTAAAGAAGCAAAAATGAAGCACAAAGAGACTATAGAAAAACACTTTGCTGCTAACAACTCTAAGAAAATGTGGGACACCATGAGGAGGATCACCAACTTGCTCAAAAAGGTCTCAGCACTCTAAATGACCTCCAGAAGGCAAGGGAGCTGAATGACTTTTATTTAAGATTCGAAACCCAGGACTTCTCCTCTGAATGTGGGGAGGTCCTGAGGTCCATTTCAGTGAATGAGCAGGACTCAAGGCTGGTCATTCATCCCCATGACATCCAATCTGCTTTTAGGTCTGTCTGCACAAAGAAGGCCTCAGGACCAGATGGGATATCTGCCCTTCTGCTAAAATCCTGTGCAGAGGAGCTCACAGCGGCATGGCAGTCCATCTTCCAGAGATCTGTGGACTCACACTCCATTCCCAGTCTCTGGAAAAAATCAGTAATCACCCCGGTTCCTAAAAAACAATGTCCTGTGGTCAATAATGACTTCAGGCCTGTGGCTCTAACTTCCATTGTTATGAAGTGTTTCGAGAGGCTGATGGTGACTCGGCTCAGGGGGGAGGTGGATGCACACTTTGACTCCCTTCAGTTTGCCTACAAGCGGGGTCGCGGCACTGACGATGCTATCAACAGCATCACACATCTGGTCAGCAAACATCTGGACGTCCCTAAAGCTTATGCACGTGTGTTGTTCGTTGACTTTAGCTCAGCGTTCAACACAATGCAGCCGCACCTGCTTTTGGGTAAACTGAAGGAGATGAATGTGAACCCGTACATCTCGAGGTGGTATCACTCCTTCCTGACACAGCGCACACAGCAAGTCAGGGTCAACAGCTCCCTCTCGGAACCCAGATTGATAAGCACAGGCGCCCCGCAGGGCTGCGTCAGCTCCCCGGTCCTCTTCCCATTGTGCACAAATGATTGTGTGACATCACACCCTGAGAACTTTATCATTAAGTTCTCTGATGACACCGCTATCGTCAGCTTGCTGCAGGCCGGCGGTAGCCCACTGGACTATTTCTCAGAAATAGAGAAATTTGTCCAGTGGTGTGACCGGAATCATCTTGTGCTCAATGTGGGGAAGACAGAGGAGGTGATATTTGATCCAAAAACTGTGGGTGACCACGGGCCAGTCGTCATTAAAGGCAATCACGTCAGCCAGGTGGGTTCATACAGGTATCTGGGGGTCCACATTGACAACACACTCAGCTGGAGGGTACACGTTGGAAATCTCTGCTCCAAACTCCAACAGCGTCTCTATTTCCTACGCAGACTTCGGGTCTATGGAGTGGAGCAGAGGACCATGCTGTTGTTCTACCGGGCTGCATTGGAACGTATCATCAGATACGGCATTGCGGCCTGGTACGGCAACCTGACTGTGCAGTCAAGGTCACAGATTGCCGGTCTGGTGCGGACTGCCATGAAGATCATGGGGGTCAGGAATCATCCTTCCCTACAGATGCTTTATGAGCGGTCCGTCACCGGACTGGCACAGAAAATTGTTAATGACCCGACTCACATTCTGCATCATGAGTTCCAGCTACTGCCTTCCGGCAGGAGATTCAGGGTCCCCAGAACCAGGCTGAACCGCTACAAGAACTCATTCCTGCCGACATCCATCAAATTACTTAAAAACCGACATTAACTAAGTGGTGCAATATATATATATATAGGAGTGTGTGTGTATTATTTATTTTTTGTATATATATTTTATTTATTATTTATTTATTTTAATTATCTCTCTATTCTGTTGTTTTTCTTACTGTAAACTACTGCTGCACTTCTTATTTAATTTTGATTTTATCTCTTTCTATTCTGTTGTTTGTTCCTTACTGTAAACTGCAGCTGGACAGAGTCCAGGAAAAAGTTCCCCACGGGGAAAATAAAAGTATATCGTATCGTATCGTATCGTACATACGCACATTTAGTTTACCAACTATCAGGCTGCAGTCCACAGAAGCAGCCTTGAATGTTAGCCTGTTCCTGCCCCTAAGAAGATGGATGGATAGAATTGAATAAAATAGAATAGCCTTTATTGTCATTGTAACATTAAGATACGAGATTGTGTTGCTCCCTCATGCAAAATTAAAACAATTATCAAAACACAGTATAGTATAAATAATACTATACACAGATTAAAAGGGTAGATTAAAAGATTAGAAATATTAAAAAAATAAATTACACATTGTGATAATGAAGTAGAAGGGGTGTTGAGGTTGTCCCTCCTGAGAACCTTCAGGAAGTGGAGCCGCCGCTGGGCTTTCTCCACCATTGCCGCAGTGTTCAAAGTCCGGGACAGGTCTGCTGCAATGTGGAATGAATGGACTGGATGATCACTCCCTCCAGCTCCAGAGCCAATACTCGAGCTGGTGCATTGCTCTTGTAAGAAAACAAACTATGTTAAGAGGAGATGCACCTGCAAACTGAATCAGCTGCCATGTACAAACTTGTGCCAATGCACCATCTGGCAATAGGTCATTTGAAGATGACTAACTCAAGTTGTTGTTGTTCATTCAATATAATTAATAATTAGTTCATTGATATGATACTAAGATGGATAAAATACAAACCCTAGGGTGTGTAATTACATTGGAAAATTATTTATGTCCAACAAAGTTCCATGGTAGCTTTTTTCTATTCATTTGCTGAGCGACCACAAGGGATCATATTTTTAGATCATATACTTCACAAGTATTTGCAAGACTTGCAAACAACACATATGATAACATACATGCTCACAGTTGACGCATTTACATCGCCAAACTTTATACAACATAAATAGCATCACTAGTGTTTTTTAAAAATATGTATACTCGCCTGCAAACATAGAAGCTGCGCCTTTCGCACATATTTTGTGTAATGTTTCGTCGTGTAGCGTAACCACGCACAGCTCAGCTGTTGGTTCATATCGACGTCTGAAATTGGTGTCATGTCTGGGAAGATCTGGCTTTGGTTGAGGGCCCTGAGTGGGTTCCCGCCCTTCCGCGGGTTGACCAATCCGGGTTCTCAGCCACTTGTGCCTGGCCCCAGGTGTGGCTAATTACCAAATTAGTGTGGGTGTATTTAGTTCCCGGGTGGTGATCAGCCCGTGTGGGATCATTGCCGCTTGTCACGGTCAACCCCGGAGTTCTGTCTGTCATTTTGATTTGGTATATTTTCAGTTACTTGTTTATTTAATACTAACCAGTAGAGATGGGAAAATGAAGCCTTGTGACGCTTTTGAGGCTTTCGGCTAATTGCTTTGGAAAAAGAGTCGAAGCTTCAAAGCCCCATAAGATAGATCGTACCGGTGAAATCTGTTGGTCAGCTGGAGTCATAGCAACTATAATCTTCAAAGTGATTCGCCTGATTTTATATTCCAACATAACACCAGTACATTCAGTCTTACATTTGTGTCTGTCTAATGATCATCAGGTACACATGGAAGGTGAACATAAAGTGAACCAAATATCTATATGAGGGAATTGTACGGAAGCGTATTGCATTCACTTGAAAAAAAAAAAAAAGTCCTGTTTTTTTAAATAATTTTTTTTCCTGTGTTTTTCGGAATAATTTTTTTTCCTGTGTTTTTCGGAATAATTTTTTTTCTGTTTTTTTAAATATTTTTTTCCCCTCTGTTTTTTTAAATAAATTTTTTTCCTCTGTTTTTCGGAATAATTTTTTTTCTGTTTTTTTAAATAATTTATTTTCCTCTGTTTTTCGGAATCATTTTTTTTCTGTTTTTTTAAATAATTTTTTTTCCTGAATAATTTTTTTTCTGTTTTTCTGGAAAAAAAAAATTCTGTTTTTTTAAATTATTTTTTTTCTGTTTTTCGGACTAATTTTTTTTAAGGGGTTTTCCCTCAGAGATTAGAGAACAAACAACAATACAGTATACACATTCATTCCTTTATTGAGAGCCAGTAAGTAAACATGACCATCTTATTTAGTTTAATCAAGTTTTATTTTGATATGGGTTTAAGGCACTGGGAGATAGTCCTGTCTTTGAGTTATATAGACGGTATTATTATTAGTTTGTCGACTTTACGCAGGCACCTGAGGACTTTGCATTTGTTCAGGAGGAAAGCCCATTCAGATCTGCTAGATATAGCAATGTTTGTCCAGGATCAGTTGGATAGATATGGCATGCTCCATGGCTACAAAATGTTGCATTTGAAATGCATTCAGGCTGGCTATGTGGTGACTCAAGAAACGATCAGGATACTGATGAAAATACTGGATCCGCATGGTGTGCAACTGAGGCGCAGGAATCGCCTTCGGCGCCGTATCTACCAGAATCCAGGCCCAAACTTTTTGTGGCATGTAGACTCTTATGACAAACTCAAACCGTACGGAATCTGCATCAATGGTGCAATAGATGGGTTTTCACGAATGGTGATATGGCTACATGCTTATTCTACAAACAGTAATCCGAAGATAATCGCTGGATACTTTATTAATGAGGTATCATCAAGGAATGGAACTTGTGCCCGAATTCGTTCGGACCTTGGCACTGAGAACTGTTATATTGAACAAATGCAGATGTTCTTGAGGGACGGCCATCAGGACAACTTTTCGCACAGATGCTATCTGTATGAATCAAGCAATCACAACCAAAGAATTGAGAACTGGTGGAGTTTTTTAAGGAGGCAACACGCACAGTTTTGGATGAACCTGTTCCAAGACCTAAAAGACTCAGATTCCTTTTCTGGTGACTTCCTGGATAAAAGTATCATTCAGTTCACATGTCTTGAAATAATAGAGGTAAGAACAGAAATAACTACTATTTTTCCCCTTATAGTGCACCTGCTTTAGATGTTTTACTTCAATCGTAGTAAAATGCCACACTGTGGGTCAGTTTGTGTGTGGTATTCATGTAATGTGCTTAAATAGTGGGAAAATGTTCACTGTCTTTAGGTTATAGGATTCCACACATTAAAGGAAGAGGCCAGTATTATCAGCAGTATACTGCAGCCTATATTCAAATTACCAGTACTTAAAAAGTGTGAAAATTAAGCAAAATGTTCCCGTTAGCGTTTGTTCTTAGTTACAAGATGCAGTTAGTTAAGCCTATTGCAGATGTTGAGAGCAGATTTGGACTAAATTACTGTCTAGTTTGGATCATGTTGTCTACTGTACTGCAAAAAATGTGTGAACCAATGTATATCACTTTCTTTATTTATACTTATTTAGAAAGAACTACAGGAAGTTGTTCACCTCTGGAACACTCACAGAATTCGCCCAAGCAGGAATGCTGTGTCTCCAGGTGGGCGCCCAGTGATGATGTACACCTTACCCCAACTTTTTGGTGCTAGAGAGTACCTGAAAAAGGTATCCCAACAAAAGATTGAAGCCTGCAGAGAGGAATGCCTTCAGAGGGGACCGTACCCCTGCGATGACACAGTGTTTGACATTTGCTGCCTTGTCATGGCAGAAAATAATCTTCATCCACCCACCTGTCCAGAGGAAGCCATTGAGCTTTATATGTTCTTACGTGCTTACATGCGAGCTCAGATTGTATGAACGCAATCTGCTTTATTGGATCAATTGACATGATGTAAGCTTCCGAATTTTACCTGTAAAGGGTATTTAGTAACAGCTGTAAACAATGGTGAATTTTATACTAATGAACATCTCCACTTTGTGCTTTTCTATATCTTCTGTCTATTCATTATTGAGGAAATCGGTTTTGACAGTTAATGAAAAAAATGGAAGACCTTGGTTTCATTATAAAAAGAGCAGTCAAGGAAAACGAAAATAAAAAATGATCAATATAACACTATATAATACAGTATCCTATCCACGTGTGTATGCTTAATGTCAAATGTAGCTCTTACAAACAGAATATCTATTAATACCAAAGTGAAATATTTGTTCCTCTTTTGATATTTTGTTATTGTGCATTATACCACTAAGGAAGTATACTGTACCTTCCTAATTTTTGTAACTCTTGAAGAGATCGTCCGTCCGTCTTCTTCCGCTTATCCGGGGTCGGGTCGCGGGGGCAGCAGCTTTAGCAGGGAAGCCCAGACTTCCCTCTCCCCAGCCACTTCAGCCAGCTCATCCGACGGGACCCCAAGGCGTTCCCAGGACAGCCGAGAGACATAGAAGAGATGAAGAAATTACACCTGACATCTCTTGAAGAGATGTCAGGTGTAATGTGTAGCACATGTAATACAATTTTGGTAATTGTATTGGATTTTCATGTCATCATCAGACATTCATATGTATTTGAATGCAATGTCGCTGTATACATTTGTTAAAAAGAAGTTGCCATTAAACTTTCAGCAAATGAAGCATACTGTATGAATAACTGTTATTAGTGCAAGCATCTTGACCTGAGTTTGCATACATTTGATACATGTAACCTTTTGCAATAAAAGCACCAAAAGAAACATGACCAATATTGACACTGTAGTACATACATAAACATGTCTCAGAAAGTATGATTTCTGAACTACATGACTCAACAATTAAAGACACGAAAAAAATTAAAAATCAATGAAAACTACTTTTTAATTGAACAGATCCACTTTTGCTGTCAATATTAACATCTAATATGAGGTAGTGTTTCAACTTGTATTATTTAACAGTGGGAAATATAACAGAGCTTGTGCCAGCCGAAATGGGAAATACCCATGGTCCTCCAGTCCCTTGGCCAATATGATGATATGATGGCACCCTCACATCTGCACCTTCAGCTGCACAGTCTAGGAATTCTGTCCAGAAGGCAGCGTATACATCTCTGGACACGCCATCAGCATTTCTCCAATTATTGAGCTTTCAATCTACAATAAAAAACAAAAATATATACATTAGACATGAAAATCTGAAACTTTATGTCCAAGACTATTTACTTATAGGCAAGACAACCAATCATCAGTGCAGATGATAACACAATAGACAGTATGAAACAATACAAAAACTTATGAAGCTGGCAATAATGAAGTGTGCTGAATCTGCTGATATAACATCTGACATATACGTTTAGAACAATTTTTATACAAGTAATAGAGAATACGCAGACCATAACTGAGAGAACCTGATGACACTACATGTGAAAAGTGCTGTTCCCAATTAAGTGTAAAGTCTACACCAGTTTACAGAAGTTCATTTTGTTTTGCAAATGCATATCTTATAATCCTGTAACAGTGCAGTACCCATTAGCTCCTGAATCTACTCAAAGCTGTGGATGCAAGTCTTTTCCTAAGGTAAAATGTGTTAATTTTGGGGCTGCAGCTTTGGTTTGTTTTTGAGAATTTATTTCTCTTCTGATTATCGTCTCGATTAATTGATTAAAAAAAAAAGATTTTTGCATTATCAAAACATAATAGAAAATGATACCTAACAGAAATGACAGGCCAGTTAACTAGACCTAACAATTGCTTTTGTTCATGAAAACAAAAAATGTGCTGTAATATTGTTGTCCCTTTGGGTTGTCTTCATCATATGTGAGTGCGTGCGTGCGTTCGAATGGTGGGGCATGGCTGACGTGCTGACAGATGTGTGAGAGTACTTTGATTAAGCGCAAAGCCAATCAGTCTGCGTTCATGGAAGACTGTTAGAAATCATTGATCATTAACTGTTGAAATAACAAGATTTGGACCATTTTAGGTAAAAAAAAAAACGTCTCATAATAACTGTTTAAATTGATAAGTGATAACCCATCAACTAATTGTTGCACCTGTAGTTACTTTAGCATGATAGTAAACGTGTTGTTCTAACTGTTCTTACACCATGTAAGTAATTTGCATGACCATGACGTCTACAGTGCATCTCTAAGTTATCAAGCGTGATTCATTTGTTGCACATTCCTATACTGGAAAAATGCAATGATGACCCTTAGTCTTACTTTGACAGTACTGAACACTTCACATACTGTATATTTGTTCTGAAAATATGTCGTAAAATAATTTTAAAACGTGATATTTAAAACCAATCCTGGGGGGAAAAAAAGGAAATTGTTTGTATATTCATTTGTATATTTCTATAGCAGTGATGTCTACATCAAGCTGCATTGTTGGAAGGGACAATTGACAAATATAAATATTCAAACCTCTGGAGTCACATGTGGTCAGCTATATGTATAGGTGTATAAAAAAATAATTGAAATTTTGTTAAATATTAAAATATACTTGAGACAAAATACTACATGTAGCTTTGCAGGAACAAATTTCCTGTGCTGCATTTTCTGAATGCGCTCCTCAGGAACACCTCTGTTGCGTAAAAATGCCCACAGACCATCATCTTGTGGAAGGCCAGGGGTTGATGATGCAGCCATTGCAGCTAGCACTACAAAAATACAGGAAAAGGCCAAATCTATATGAATAATCATTTCAAAGTCAACCTCAGAGTAAATATTGTGCTCACTCAAATTACCAATCAAACTGGTTTGTGTTGTGTGTCCTTTTGTGTGTCAAAGTTTATTCATTAACAATAATATTATACTAATAGTACATTAGACTAAAGCCAACATAGAGTAGTAGTCAGAGTAGGGTTTTAGTAGTAGTCTTACTTTTGTCATTAATAATGATCAATTGTTTTAGTAGTAGTCTTACTTTTGTTATTATTAATGATCAATTAGAAAACAGTTCATCAAGATCTGGGCTTTACAACGTCCTTCCTCATCGTTACATGCTTAAAACAGGTGTCCCGTGCTAAACAATATGTTACGACTCTCATTTGAGCCATAATAATAATGAACGTTATCTAGGGTGACCAAATGTGTCCTTTTTGGGACGACAGACCATTTTTTAAGTCCTTTCATGAATTCATGAAAATGTCCGGTTGGCATTACGTGACTTATAGGAGGTGAAGTACACTGTGTAGCTTCGACTGCTACCACAATTTCAAGGCCGGGGCGAGTGTCCTCTTTTTATGGAAATGGGAATATAGTCACCCTAACGACGTTATCTGATTAAGCATAGTCTTTGCGCATATTTAGCATATAACGTTACGACGTAGCCTACATACGGCTCGTTCTACCTAAGGTACGGGAGCGTAGTAGTGCATACTGTACTTGCATATAAACGACGTTATGACGAATGGCTCGTTCTACTTTTGTCAAGTGAAGGATGATCAATGCCCAGCGGGAATCCCTCCTGAATCCCGCTGGGCATTGCTTAAGCAAACTGTTAGCTTACTAAAATCATACCGATCGAATGATATGTACGTGTACTTGCATGCTCCATAACATACAATGATATACCTACCTTACACTAAGACATTAATAATAGTGAGTGTGTTACCAATTAAGGTACATGCCTTACCTTAACTGAGCCAGGAGGTACGTTGGAGGTATGCGGGAAAGTGTCCGCCATTAGCGAGTCGGCAACAAGTCAATTGGAGTTCAGAGGTCAAA
Organism: Vanacampus margaritifer; assembly: GCF_051991255.1. Classification (NCBI taxonomy): domain Eukaryota; kingdom Metazoa; phylum Chordata; class Actinopteri; order Syngnathiformes; family Syngnathidae; genus Vanacampus; species Vanacampus margaritifer. Next base: position 2,983,263 of record NC_135441.1, on the reverse strand, counting down.
AAAAAATTACTCCGAAAAACAGAACACCAGCTCTGTTTTTCGGAATATATTTTTTTTCCTTGTTTTTTTAAATAATTTTTTTTCCTGTTTTTTTTTTTTATATTTTTTTTCCCCCTGTTTTTCTGAATAATTTTTTTTTCAGCCTGTTTTTCTATACGGAAAATTACTCCGAAAAACAAAAAAAAAATTATTCAGAAAAACAGAGGAAAAATTTTTTTTTAAAAAAACAGAAAAAAAATTATTCAGAAAAACAGAGGAAAAAAAATTATTTAAAAAAACAGAAAAAAATTATTCAGAAAAACAGAGGGAAAAAAATTATTTAAAAAAACAGGACTTTTTTTTTTTCAAGTGAATGCAATACGCTTCCGTAGAATTGTGCTTGTGCCCAACTTTTTATATTTATTTGTTTTATAAGTTATTATTCAAAAACAATATTTGCTCTATTGTGTTGGCCTTCAAGCGCCTTGTTCTCTGGCTGACAATTTCACCAGCCTTTGAGAACATCCTCTCACAGGGGACTGAAGATGCTGGTGGTGAGAGGTCCTGCAGAGCCACTGGATACAGATGTGGGTATGTGGTTTTGTGGAGAAACCAATATTGTAGTGGCTTCTCCGTCCGGGGAAGCAGTTTGTCCTTCAAATATCTAGAAAAGCAAAATATGACAGATAATCATTTTTGCACTGGATTAATAAATCAAAGTAAAGATAGATAGGGAAATTTTGTTTCAGCAGCATAACATTACATTCATTACAACATAATAGTGCCACTTTTCATATCATATATGTATACTGTAAGTACATCACCTCTGATTGTTATGCAATACTGAAACAATCAAGATATTATTATGGTTACCATGGACATACTGCAGGCTGTGATATTTTTAAATGTAGGTAACACAGCCAAGATTGCCAGCGACCTTTAAATCCTTTAAAGTTTTAACATTATTAAAAGTGATACAGTAATATTAATTCATTTTCTGTAACCATTTATTATTGCAAATGTTGCGGTGAGCCATTTAGCAAAACTGTACAATAGTAAATACAACACTACAATGATGATGATAATGCTGATAATATACCATTTATATTATGCCAAATAATTAAAATCTTACCTTTGTGGGTGACACAACGTCAAATTGTTGCCAAACACGAGATCGTTTTCTTGCATTGGAATTCTCCATCCTAAAGCTCTCTCAAGTCAGTTTTCTCTCAAAAGGCTGTGGGCGCGGGGGACTCCCCCGGGGGAGGCAGTGGTTGTTTCGGTGTCTCCTTTTAACAGCTGACACCGCGCCAAAACAATTGAATCGGTTACGTAATTTCCGGTATCTCATTAGCGCGCATGAAGCCCCAAACGTCATCAGCACGTGATCACGGACGTTTCATCGGGGCTTTTGATACATTGTTTCGAGCAGTCTGTCTCACTCGGCTGACACACGCTCCGGAGTCTCAGTGTCAAACGTCCCATCTCTACTAACCAGTACCCTGGTTAGTGTTTGTTGTACAATAAAGTACGTCAGTCTGACCCGCACTCCTGCGGTGGTTCTCCTGCCTCCCTGCATTTTGGGTCCTCCACTCCACACGCCGACAGACACCACGCGGCTCCGTGACCACACCGTAACAATTGGCTGAATAACATCACGTGATTTGTAGCGTTGCGTGCTATTGCTTCAACTGAGATAGTAGTCTGCAGCGTTACCTACATGCTTAATGAAATGTACAACTTGATTTTGGGAAAATGTGCAATAATTACGAGTGCCAACAAACAAAATCGAATTCAGAAAAAAATAAACTTCAAAACATAAACGGTCTTTCCTCACCAGGGATCATTGATCTAAAAAACTAAAGCAGATATGTCGTCTTGGCCCACCACCTATTAGAGACTCCGTTTGAAACTGGTATCCACAAGTACACAGGGAATTGACTTTATCTGCACCAAATATAATAGAATTTGCCACTCACGCATTGGACTATATAGCCATAGCAGGAAATGCAAAAAAAACAAACAGACTAAGCTGACCACCTAATCATCCGCCTCTCTTAATCCTACTCCAAATGTGCAAAACGATCGAACTACATGTAAAACACAGTTTCTTGACACGCAGTTCCCGATTCTTTCCGTGATTAGGATTAAGATTCACTGATTGTCACACACACGTAAGTGGGGCGAAATTTATTCTCCGCTTTTGACCCATCCCCTGAGGGAGCGGTGCGCAGCAGCCGCGCACCGGAATCATATGGTGATCTAACGCGCGAAACATTAAACAATGACGTCACACAGGATCCTCCTATAAAGCTATTTGAATTTTTAATTTAAATTGGCATAACCTGGCAAGAGCCACATTGATAATGTGAATCACACAAAGGAGTTCCCCACAATATCATATAGTTCTCCACAATGGAGTAATGAAAGAGGACACTTGTGACGTATGCGTTACCAGTGCTACCTGCCAGTAACCTTTAAGCAGATCGAATTCACTAACGTACCTCTCTGAGTCGATAATAATGCAATCCTCCATGTGTGGCAGTGGATATGAGTCAGGCAAAGTGTTGTCACGATACCAAAATTTTGACTTTGCTTCTATACCTGATGGATACTATACCTGCATAAAATACCTCGATACCGGTACTGAAACAGTACCTCGATAAAACTCTAAAACATCAGCAAAACCGGGGGGGGTATAGCGCTCGCTACTACACCTGTGGTCGGTAAGTTGGTCGCTCCGTTTGTATTTACGTAGTCTCACTCACAGTAAACAAAAGCCAAGGTCATAGAATGCAGAAAACTCAAGCAAAACCAATGCCTTTATTTGATATATCTTGTAGCCTTGATCACAGAGCATGCTGCGTGCTAGCCTAGCTTCAATTGAAATATTATGACACAAGTTGTAATCAGCCTCGCAACTACGATGAAGTCTGACATTAGGGCGCAGTTGGCTCTGAGGACGCAGGGAAGATGTCCCCCTCAGTTTTATAAAGACCACAATCCTTCCCATCCACTTTCGCCGTGGCAAAAATCTCTAGTAAAACTAACGTTCCTCTTCCATTGGGACAGCGGGCATGGAGCTTATGTAGTGTGTACAGCTTCTGCTCCAACTACTGATGCGTTTAAGGTACACAGAATATGTCGGAATTTGTAACTCTCGCTCAGAATTTGAATAAACTCTTCCTGAAGACTCCAACTTGTAGCATGTACTCAATAATAACTAAATCGAAATATACTTCAAAATATATGTGGAAATTGCTACATGATGTTTGTTTTTATTTTAACTAACAGCTCGTTTTGGGGGGGTTGCGGTCAGAGTAAGGTCCTAATAAGAAACAGATAGCAGTGTATTCAGAAATTAGTGGGACAATGAAGAACACCCCCCCCCCCCCAAAAAAAAAAGAAGAAGAAGAAACGACAGCAATCACAGCGTTTTATCAGAAACAAACAATGTAGCTGGCTGAGATGTGGCAGTTAATTGTTGGGTACAGTCCCAATAATAAAATATTAACATCAAGACCTGCAGAAAAATAATAAAAGGGCATTTACTCTTACCTGAATCAAGCTAAATGTAAATTAAGACATTTTTTAAGCTACTTGCACTATAGGAAAATCCTAATTGTGTTATTTAAAATGTAAATTTCATGTACATTTTACATAATTATTTTATTTATGTAAATTTGTTGTTCATAAATGATTCTTCATACACAAATGTCAAAACGTTTTTATGGTGATTGGCATTGCAGACAAACAGTTTCATTATGTGTGATTTATTGTTTAGCCATTATTTCAATTAAGAACAACAACCCCCCACCCCCGCCCCCCAACACACACACACACACACACACACACACACGTACGCGCATATCTACATACACACCCTTTAACAATTTCCCGAGCTCTTTATCTACTGTAAGCAGCTCCCCAACACTCCACATATGGCGGATCGATGGTGACATGGGTTTGAACTCCAAGAGGGTAGATAGAGGAGGCACGTTATCATGTGCCCCTTTTTTTGTTTTGAGAACATGCCCCTCCAAAGGTCCCTGCACGCCCCTGTGCTTGAGTACCTTTGTATGTGCGGGAAAATCTGAGAAAAGACAAGGAGTATTAGTAACCAAATCCAATAGGTCTTCCCTTTGGCTTACCGCCAGATGTATGAGTGTTTGCCTTTTAACGTCTTTGGCCGTCACTCGAATTGAGGAGGAACGCGCTCCAGGCCATCATCCTTGGACACTGCAACTTGGAGCAAGAACGCCATCTGCAGGGCCAGTTAGGTGTTTGAACGTCATGCGCATGGATGGGAAGCTTTTAACATGTTTATTACACATGATTTTCATCTCCTGTCAGGGATTTCTATTACATAATCTGTATCACTAAGAACCTGTAGCATACGGAAAGGACCAGAAAAATGCTCAGACAGCAAGGAACCAGGTAACTGCAATAGGTAGCATGGATAGAGAACCCTGGTCCTCGAGAGCCACTGTACTGCCTGTTTTCCATGTCTCTATCCTCAAAAACAGCTAAGTCAACTAATCAGCAAGCTCTGTAGAAGTCTGATAACGATCTTGTTCATCAATCAGGTATGTTGATGGAGGGAGACATGGAAAACAGGCAGGACAGCGGCTCTCGAGGACCAGGGTTCCCTACCACTGGGTTAGGGTATACTACTTCAAATGTTCGGTAAACCGCAGATTGATCAAATTGCCGTTTCATCTCAGACTATGAATGAGCAAGTTGTCTCCTTAGCAAAAGGACCTTGCGTGCAAAACCGAAACATACAATCGGGAATGCTTCATTAAAACAAAACATATAATTGGGAATGCTTTATTTTAAATAAAATAATAAGTTCACAGTAGCAAAAAAAGGTTGAGCTTACAACATGACATGTCATTATGTATTCATTTGTCAAGTAAGAATTCAAGTCGAGTTACGTGTTTTGTTTTATTTTCTACCCATACAGAAGAGGCATACGTTCAAATAATTCTTATGTATGGCATCTTTGAATAAACTTTCGAGTTATCTAAAGACCGGGCAGAGTGTCTTCTTTTTTTGGAAATGATCATCTTGACACCAGAAGCTAATTATGGTATTAATGTCTTTCTCTGTGTGACTGTTGTTTGATATGAAGTAGACCTGTTTTTCCATATAGTTATGGAGAGCTGCTTTCGAACAGGTAGGTCTGGACCACCATTGCTTGTTTTAAACATTTGTAAGAGACTTGGAAAAGTGTGAGACAGAGGTTTAAGGGTGCTATAAAAACGTTTAGCTGTGCTTGGTTGCTACAAAGAGGAGGGGGTATTGGGGTACTTCCCGCGCCAAAAATTGAATCGGTAGTCAATGAGTAAACCAAATCTAATAAACGTTATGCAAAGGAGAAAAGGACTATAATAGTAAAATATAAATATATCCTAACTCAAATTTGTGGGGAAGGGTACTTTTTTTGATAAAACAGCGCCTCTCGATACGCATTGACAGTATGCATGTTTCTGGGGTAAACCAGCTCCCCACAGTTTACAGTGAGAACACAAATGGACCTCGGACTTGTTAGTTTTCTGACTGTATATTGCTTGTTTGTACTTTGTTATAAAAATAATATATACATTCACATACACATTAAAAAAGACAAAAAAAAATAAAAGAAATGCGCTTGAATCTGCAAAATAATAATATTGCATGTACTGTACAAGTCTGTGTATGGGTGAAGTGCAGACACAATATAAAACATTTAACAAAACAAATTGACATTGTCTATGCTTTTTTACATCTTGTCTTTAATACAAATATATAAACAAAAAATGCACTTCAAAATGGAGGTTTTGTTTGCTGAAAAACAATCTTGTGTCCATGAGGCGACTTTCTTTCTTTGCAGATACACACATTTTGCAAGCACGTCACACACATTAGTTAAGATAGCCAATAGCAGCACAACAGAGACATTAATATTAACACTTGTTTCCCTCATTCCACTCAAAAATGACAGTGATGGGCATAAGCCTTCAGTTTGACCACCTGCAACGTTTCCTACCTTTGGGGGAAACTTCAGCTAACTACCTACCTACCAAGTAGCATGACTAGAACAGCGCAAAAAAAAAAAAGACTAAGAGGACAAATGATGTGTTGGTGGAGTAATAAACCTTTCACATATGCTGGTGGAAGTAAGGAACTTACCATTTCACTCGACTAGACAGTCACACTAGGGAGGAACCGCTAGAGGACGATCAGCATGCTCTGCTTATACACGTCGCAACAGCGGGGGTGGGAGAGAGCAGAGGGCTTAGGTGAATCAAACCATTTTCTAATCAAATGGGGGTGTACTGTATTTTTGTTGTTTAAATATTACTTTTAAACTCTAAGGTTTATATACATACTATATAATTTCCTAGCTTCTGGACTGTGAGATAAATGAAAAGTTTAGAAATGTATTTTGTTATATGAATGTCGTTTGAAAACTTAGTTAATTTTTATAATTAACTAGCAATAATTATGTTTATTTGCCCTATGTACAGCGTACCCCTCAAGACAAATCCACCAGACCACCTAACACAAGTCTAACCACATCACATGACTGTGGTCTGGTGGTCAATTCAAATATTATGATTGTATTTAATTACTAAATCAAATCCATTTTGAGTTGAAAAAACTGAAACAATATCAAATAACATGATACTATGAGATAAACAAAAACACATTTCTTGACATCCAACAAGATGCCAAACAGGCAAAAGATTCCTGCATCCAAACGAACCCCAGCAAAAATATCATAAAATACTTATTACTTGGTCATTATCACGAAATGTGACTGTTACTTTGCATCAATTTTTTTGTTTTTTTGTTAATTGAGAAGTGAAAAAATGATCAGCAAACAAAACAGGACGACTGACAAACTCTGTGACGCAAACGAGAACACAAAATAACAACCCCCCAAAAAATCCTAAATCCAAAACATGACAATTGCCCCTTGCACAGGACTTGTTGGAGCTTTGCTTGACCTATGGGCATCATTCGCTTAAAGCCAGACATCCCTAAAGCAATGAAGGCTAACAATCAGAGGTCAATGTATGCCGACTTGTAACACCTCAAGTCCAGCGTCGAGCAAACATTGCCACACTCCATGCCCCACTGAAGCTCTCTATGAAGCTTTTTGGAGCTTCATATATTTATTTTATTTAGGCATCAGATTTGACTTATTTTTTTATAATTGTGGTGTGTGGGAGAGGGTATTGGATTTTGGTCTGAAAGCTGTCTTTAAAGATGACTTTCTGTTTTTATCCTTACAGACAAATAAAGTTCTATTCTATTCTATTCTATACTAGGCCAAGAGGGCGAAAGTCGACACTTGTGAATGTGCAAAAATGGACGAAAATTGGACATTCAAATACTCATACCTCACTTCTTGTTCTTTTTAGGATAAGTCTTTTTTTATTTGTTTGTCTCGGGGTGTTACGTGCCACCCGTTCGTAGCCAAACGTGTCGGGACAAGGTTACGTTAAATATCAGAAGGGGGCGCTAAAGACCCATTTTTCACTTTAAAATATCACATTTTTCGCCAGGCTCGACGTTCATGCAAAGTTTGGCACGTTTTTGTTCATGTTTAGGGTCCGAAAAATGTCATTGATAATAATAATAATTCCTACAGAAACAATAGGCCCCATTAATTTCTACAGATACAATAGGGTAGGAATGGGCGAATACTAGTAATGTTGCGCTCAAAGCAGATGCTTGACATGCGACAGAATTATCACAATCACGATCTAGTGGAACATCTAGTGATGTCATAAGCGCTCGCGGCAATAACCCTGCCTTTACGTGCTATGGGAAAGATGGACTTTACCACTCAGACACTAATTACGACTCAGTACTGTTCATGTGCTTTTGTTGTAGCAAAAAAATACACATGACAGCTGACATCGTCTTTGCTCGTAAAAGCAAACAATTACGGAAAACAAAGAGTTGTAAAGGACAGGACTTTGAATATGCTACGTAATTGTGTAGATTCTAAAACAACCTGCTAGCGGACGACGATTTCTTGCCATTCACGAATCCGCCATGTTGAAACTTGAAAATTTCTCTCAGTTCAGAAACTCGGGTATCAAAATAAATTCCCAGTTGTCCAGTAGAAAATACGACATGAGGAGGCGTTCACGTCCAATTTTCTACTCGACGTGGTATAGATATGCTGTTTTAAGTATCCCAAAGACGTTTTTTTTTTTAATTTATTTATGCTAGAGCATACAGAAGGTTTTGATGCAACCTCTGCAAAGAACGGTTGAGGAAAGAGTAGTTATTACAAAAAAAACGGCCAGCAGGTGGCAGCAGAGTAAAAGAGGTCAACCAGGGCCATGTTGCAAAAAAGTTATTTTCCCCAGTGTTTTAAACAAGTTTGTGAATAATGATGAAACTTAGCTATATTCTAATGCCAATTGCTGCAAAACGGAAACAGATGGAAATTTATTAATTTTTCCTGATGAAAGAAGAGACTCCAACCCTTCTTTTGGTAGGTTCCATGTTTTTATAGCAATAGAACACAATATTCTGTGGGCCTTGCAAAAAGTAGTCAAAATCCAGTAAAACAGCAGAGACCGAAGGGGATTGTTTTTGGTGAAAATGGCTGGGAGTGAATGAGTTAAAAAAGGAAAAACTACTCAAATGTTGAGGAATGAAACCACAACCTTCAGGTTGGGTGACAGCCACTCACCCCAGCTGTGTGTTAGTATATTGCTGCTGTCAGGTGGAATCCTCGTACCTCCAGGAACAATTTTTGGTCTCATTTTCGACACACCAGAAATGCATTAGAATGGCAAAGAGCAAGACTGGTATGGCTCATGTTGTAAAGTGTCTGTCTACCAAACTGAAGGTCATGAGTTTGTTCCTCAACACTTGAGAAACTTTTTCCCCAAATAAACTGGAAAATAAACCCAAAACTCTCCTTGTAAAATTTGTAATATAATAAAAACTTTACTAGTTTTTTTCAAGTAAATATCATTCCCCATTTTTTATAGTGTTTAGGTTAGATTACACCAGATTAATTTGCAATTGCACATATCGTAGGCATTCATTTCACACACTATACACTGTTTTATATTATAAGTCACCGAAAAAATGTTCTCCAAAGTTGGAGAGGTCATCAGTTAGAAGAGGAACAGACTGAAACCAAATGCTGCAGAAATGATTTTGTTTTTTGTGAAACACCCAAATCCCCGTCCCATGCAGTATCACAAGCATTTTATACAACTGCCATCATCACAGTTTCCTGTTGCACAAGCATTTCACGTTTTCATTTGACTGACACAGCCTTACTTTTTAATTAGGGGTGTGCTCAAAAAATCGATACGGCAATACATCGTTATGGGTCTCATTACAATAGGAGGATCCTTTGTTGACAAATTTTGGCGCATGCGTGGCTGGCTGTGTGGCAGAAAATGATAGTGGGCTCAGCCGCGCTGTACAGATGGAACGTACAACAATAAACTTAGCGGGCGAAATCGCCAGTTATGCATTTAAACGGCTGAAGGACGGGGGGACGCTATAGAGAAGCATGATATATGTATTGGCGACAAAATTTAAATTATTCAAAGCCCATATGAGATGTGGAAAGATGATGATAAACGTTGGTCCGACACCTGTTCCCTAGCTACACACATCGGCTTTGGGGACATTTACTCTTATCTAATACAAAGCTGGGTAATTTTTCTTCATTGGTAAGTATGCTTTGTGGTGCCAAAGGAAAGGAGATGTATCGCACTACAGTAAGTTTGTGGAAGTATGTCACTCCAAAACCATCCCCCCAACACACTCAACAATCATTAGTTCCATGGGGGGATTATGTCAACAAGCAGCACACCTTATTCTTTTTTTATTTTTGGAAATGCAGTGACTTTAGTACAGTGTCACTGATGTGAGAATTTCAATGGCATCTGGTCTCTGGTGAACAACTGAATATCAGCGCTTACACATTTCTTCTTTTGAAATCCAGTCTTGGAGAAACATGCAGTCGTGTTACATAGCATTGTAGCACCTTTAATGCAGCTGTCAGACTAAAAAAAACATTTGCAAAAAGGAAATAGTTAACCAAGTACAAATAAAGAATTTGTGCACATAAAAATTATCATCACCATTAAGTCTCCTCCTTTGGGATCAAAGTTAAGATCTGTCCTTAAAAATAAATCATTAATCTTAAAAAAAAATTCAAAAGATTGACAGCTGATCCTAGATGGAATTAGAGCTGTCAAATATTAAAAAAAATGACAAGTAATTGATTAAATCCGATGCATTATTATTATTATTATCAAATTAATCGACAACTAATAATCGAGTAATCTAAAATTGTAATTTAAAATTGTCCAAATAGTCTGATTTCAGCACATCAGTAATTGTTCACAGATTTCTGTAGTTCTTATGAATGAAGACTGATTTTACTCTGTGTTTAATCAAAATAAGACATTTACAAACATCTGTTACTACCGGTACTTTAGAAAACAATGACCGAACCGGTAACCTCACCCCCCCCCCCTTTTTTTCTTTTTTTAAATCACTATACGAAGTACGAAATAAATGGGAATGTTTTTTAATAGACTTTAATGCGAAAATAAAAATGAATCTGATTAGTCAATTAATCGATTTAATAAACAATAGATTAATCGATTCTAAAAATAGTCGATAGTGACAGCACTAGATGGCATATGACAGGTTTGGGTCGAACCATTCTGGTTTGAGGAGACTGTCTTTTTAGGATAATTAAACTGGATAGCCTATACTGAATATGCATTTTATTTAAATTAGATTAGATTTTCCTAAAATAATTACATAATGAATGCAATAATTATTTTTAAAGGATTTTTACATTGATGCTGCTTTTTAAATTTATCTTAAAATCCTGCGTACCCCATGGAGTGCCTTGACGTACCCCCGCTGCACTAGTGAGTTTTTACTGAAACAAAGTGAGGATCACTTTATTTGCTTGATTTTATGCGGGAGACCACTGTACTTGCATTCTTAAGTATAGGTTAACAGTTTTCCTGACATTTAGCTACTTCATGTCAACAAAGACAATGCAATGTATTCAGTACTTAAATGTAATGTATTTAAAATGTTGCTATGGAAAATTCCCACAAATTAATAAAAAAATAAATAAGATTAAGCTTGTGAGAAAAACAATAAATAACTGCAGTTACTTTTACAACACCTTTACCACCACCTAAATTCAATAACGTTCATTGAGAATGACATTTTGCAGTCGGAATCCAGATCATAACATTTCATTTAACTTAAACACCTTACAAAATTACACTCACACTTAATCGCTGCATTCAAAATTGAAATTGAATTGAAATGTACAATGGCAGTAATAGATGCCTAGTATGGCTACCATTTTTGTGTTTCTGCTCAAATCCCACTTTCATTACGCAACCATAAACAATTCTTTACAACTGGACACAAACAGAGGTGGCAAATCCAAGTCCAGAAAGTAAAAACCCTGCCACAGTTTGGCTTTACCCCCAGGTGTTAGCTAGCTAGCTAGCTAGCTAGCTAGGTCCTTAGCTAGCTTCTATTGTGCTCATTTACCTGCTAGCTAGCATCGATGGCTAAAGTCAAACTGTGGCCGGGCTTTTTACTTTCTGAACCTGGATTTGCCACCTCTGGACACAAAGCAGCAGATTCTGCTCACTTACTCAAAGCTCTGCTCAAATGTGTTCACCGTTATTCAGCAGTCTTAAAAGTTTTGGGGTTCCTGTGAAGGAATTGTGAAAGGTGCCTCCTTGAAGCTGATGTCACAAAGCAGTGATAAATGGTCTGAGGGGTAGTGAAAGGAGGGAAGGCGGTCTGGACCAATCTGCTCTTCAGTAGGAATGGCGAGCAGACAGTCCACACTCAATTCATTATAGGTATACCAGATATAGTCAAGCGTGCTGCAGCTCTCTCCGGTCGGCCGGATCTTCCAGGTGGTGTACGCTGGCTCCGTCTGTCCGTCAGTGCTCAACAGCTTGTAAGCAGAGTCCAAGCCAAGAGGGGAGGATCTGAAGCGGCGGTAAACATCCTCCGAAGGCTCTGCGTTAAAATCTCCACACACCACAAGAGGATTTGTGCCCGATGACTGGACACTCCTGGAAGTGATGCTTCGGAGGCTTTGCAGTAGGTCAGCGCCTTGTGCGCTCCTCAGCCTCTCCCAGCCACTTCGAGCTTTCAGATGGGTGACAGCCACGCAAAGTTGTTTGCTCGTTAGTCGGCAGTTCAGTATCTGTACAATGGCTACCTGGTTGGTGGGCAACATCATTGCAGACAGCCGCAAGTGAATTGTGGTCTGTAAGGAGAAGCGTGAGCGGCGGTAGAACAGTGCGCAACCATCAGGACCGTTATTTTGCTCAACATCCAAACAAGGAGACCAGGGTTTTGCCAAGAAGCTGCCGTGATAACCCAAGCTGGCCATGATTGGCTGGAAAGTGTCGTAGTAATGGTCAACCTCCTGAAGACAAACAATGTCGGGGCGGTAAGTAAGGATCTCCTCCAGGATCAAGTACTTCCTTTCCTTCCAGTTGAGGGCCTCAAGAGGACAACGAATAAATCCATCCTTCCCTTCACCAAGTGCTGTAAAGAAAGAGAGAAAAAATGGTCATAAACTAACTTGGTTTGCCTTTTACAGAAGAGGATTACGGCCAGTGAAGAGACAAAAAGGGTTGAGAGGATTCTCACTTTATTCTCAGAATTCTGATTTTAAAGTGAGAATTAAGACTTTAATTTCAGAATTTTGACTTGAGTCTCAGAATTCTGACTTTAAAGTGAGAATTCTGACTTTGTATTGTAGAGCTATGAATTGTGGGGGGAAGTCAGAAAGTCAGAATTCTGACTTTAAAATTTAAATTAAATTTTAAAAAAATTCTGAGAATAAAGTCAGAATTATCACTTTTAAGTCTGAATTCTGTGATTAACGTCAAGTGATAATTATGTGATTCTTAGAATAAAATGAGAATTCTGCCAACCTTTTTTTTCTTCTTCACTAGCCTTAATCCTCTTCCGTAGCCTTTGGAGCGCACTCAGACTAAGCCACTTGTTCCAGGGCAAAGCAAATTTTGTTCTCCAAGATACAGATTTTTGTGATTTACCCTTAGGGTTGACAATTTGAAGTACAAATAAGTGGCATGGGAGGTTGTTTTGTCTCAAAATTATTCACACAAATATAGCCACAGTATACACGTGTTTTTTTATGTCATGTACGCATGTACCATGATTTACCATTTGTAAATATTCAATTCTGCTTGTAAATGATTGAATGTGCATTTGTGGATCAGTGGGCAGTGGGGCATGCGCTTTTTTTGTTGTTGAGACAAATGCAGTTGAAGACACAAGATTTCAAACGGTCACGGGTTGAAAGGCCTGTCCCTTCTCTGTCCGCTAGAGGGCAGTGTTGCTGCCTCCATTGAACAGAACAAGCGATATTTACTTTGCTACTTGATTTATAGTGTGCCTCCTGGATTATCTCGTCAAAGGAGAAAAACTCACTAACACAGAGTTAAGAAGATTTGTGAACAATATGTGATGGAAATTGTCTTTTGTGTATGTAGAACAAGTTTTAATCGTTGAGTCAAGCTCATGAAAAATGGGAATAAAAACAAGTGTTGCATTTATAGTTTTGTTCAGTATATGTACCCTTTGGTACACATTTGCCTGCAAATGCTACAATTTGAAAGGGTACTAACCCTGTTTAAAGGGTGCAATAGGTGTACCCTTGAGGGTACTGCCCCAGTGACAAGCCACTGGACCTTTAACTCATTTAAACCCCAAAACATATAAATACCTTTTTTCATACTTTGTCCTGCACTCCCAAAAACATATTGATACATTTTTTATGTTGTTGTTTTTATGCTAGAGCATACAGAATGCTTTGATACAGATTCTGACATGAAGAGGTCGCTTAAAGCAATGGTAGTTATTACAACAAAATGGACAGCAGGTGGCAGCAGAGTATAAGAGATCAGCCAGGGCCATGTTGCAACAAGCTTTTTTGCCAATGTTTTCAACAGGTGTGTGAATAATGATGAAACTTATCTATAATCTAATGCTGCAAAACGAAAACAGATACAAATATACTTTTTTTCCCTGATGAAAGAAGAAACGAATCCTTCTTTTGGTAGGTTCCCTGTTTTTATAGCAATAGAACCCAATATTCTGTGGGCCTTGCAAAATCAGTCAAAACCCATTAAAACAGCCGGGAGCTAAGGGGTTTGCTGCAGTGAAAATGTCCGGGAGTGAATGAGTTAAAGGTACAAAAAAAAAATCCTGCAGACCTGAGGTGTGGACAAGCATGGGATGTTTACCTTGAGCAAGGATATTCCACTGCATTATTCGTATGGAGGGTCCAAGCTTATGGCGGGAGGGTGCAGCATCCTTAGGATAGATCAGATCTCTGTGGGGCCTAGCCGGACGCCTCCTCAGGACCTCCTCACATTCTCTGAGCAGCTGCTCCGGGTCAAGCTCAATCAGATCTTTCTCCACCAGATTCTCGTCTGTTTGGTCCAACGGGATGCTGTTAAGTGTCTGGGCCAACGCACTATATAGCCTGCTGCCGTTGCTGCCCATTGGACTGACTAAAGGAAGTAAAATAAAAGAAAAAAAACCTCTGTTAGTTGTTCGGCTGTAAAGTCTATCGGTGATTGTGGCTCTCCATTCCCACGTGATATCAGGCTGAACACTATTCTTTCTTTTCTACACCCTAACTGCAAATTTAAACTAATAATAGTCTTCGAGTGCGTCTCCACCCTGAAATTCAATTATTGACTTTGCAGGCTCTTAGTCTCAAATTTCCTCCCACTGGCATACAACACACTGACAAACACATGCACACACGCGGTACAATAAGTTGCACTATGATAATTAAGGAGGTATGTGAGGTCCAAGTATCAATTGTTAACAGCTCCACATTTCCAAACAAGCGTTTTTACTAATCAAATTTTTATTCTCATGAATGTTACACGTCATCTTGAATATGTGGCAGAAATACTTGTACAAGAACTACCTTTCAGGAGATTCTCAGTCACAGCATATGCATACATATCTACATTTATGTACAGACAACAATTTTCACACTGGACTACGAAAAACTACATTTGCTGTAGGTTAGGCCTGAATGACTTCAGATAAAAAATTGAATTGCCATTTTTATCTGAACGCGAATGCTATTTTAATTTGATGCGCGATTATTTATTTCCCCCCAAATCAAGCTTCAGTGCAATGTTCACTATGTACAGTTAACTACAGAAAATTTGACTAAAGAGACTGTGACCAGATATTTATTATCAATACCTTATTCAAACGGATAAACTTTATTGTTTTAAGGAAATAATCATCAACTTAGAATTTGATGGCTACAACATGCTCCAAAAAGATGGGACAAGTGGCAAAATAGAAGAAGAATAAAAGTTGAGGAATGTTCATCAAACATCTGTTTGGAACATCCTACAGGTGAACAGGCTAGTTGGGAACAGGTGGGTGTCATGATTTGGTATAAAAGGAGCTTCCCTGAATTGCTCAGTCATTCAGAAGCAACGATGGGGCAGGGTTCACCTCTGACTCTCTTTTGACAAGATTGGGTAGGCGTCAGTAGAAGACGTGAGGCGGAGCTAGAGGGGACAATGGCTGGGGAAGGGAAGAGAATATGGTGACCGGTTGCAAGCAGCTCACGCTCGAGCAGTTTTTTTCAAAGACGAAAAGCATCGACCAACGCTAAAGAGCACATTGATGACGATGATCATCATCGATGATGATGATGGTGACTCCGAGGTTGGAAGCATTGACACGGCAGTAGAAGACGTGAGGCAGAGCGAGATGGCTGAGGAAGCGAACAATGGCGACCGGTTGCAAGCAGCTCACACTTGGGAATTTTTTTCAAAGACGAAAGGCATCGACCAACGCTAAAGAGCACATTGATGACGACGATGATCATCATCAATGATGATGATGGTGACTCCGAGGTTGACGCCGAAGTTGGAAGCGTTGATGCGGCGGCGTCAAAGGTTCACCGGCTAGCGATGCTAACACCGGAAAACGCGGAGCACAACCGAGCACTTCTGCACAGGCGGACGTTCAATCGGACGACGAAGAGTACCCTGAGTCCAATGCATATTCATCAGAGGAGTGGGTACAGTCTGCTACTTGCTATTCCCCGGAAAAAAAGGCCCTCAAGAAAGTGTAACGTCTGCACGCGAAAGGGACAATCGCAGTGAAACTACTCTGTTGTGCAAATCCTGCTCCCTCTCCTTGCACACAGGGAAGTGTTACAAAAAGAAAAACTGTATTTGAAACATCCACATAATTGTAAATAGTACCACAGTTGCACACATTTGTAAATAGTTTGCGAAATTGTTTTGTCAAATTGTTACACTGTTGAATGGAAATAAACGTATTTAGCAATCTAAAAACACTTTTTCATTGTTGGTGATAGTGTTTTACAGAAGTAAAGCACTATTTAGGTGTTTGTGGCATCATTCATGGACAAAAAGAAGTGTACAATTCACTAGAGTGCATGAAATAATATCGTTTCACAAAAAGCTCTTTTTCTCCGCTTTTTGTTTCAAAACAGAGCATTTCGGTGAACCATTTTCTATTATTGATTACTGAAGAACGGAATAAGGTAGAAACAAACTTTTTTTCTGATGAAAGATGAGAGTTAAATTTTTCATTTGGTAGTATGTGTGTTTCCATAGTCCAAACACAACATTTTCTGTGGACCTTGAAAGATTAGTCAAAATGCTTAAATCGCTGGCACTGGCGACATCCCGTTTCTGAAAACGTCTGGCAGTCAAAGAATTAAGGCAACACTGCATCAAAAAACAACATCATTGTTTAAAGGCTATCAACACATGGCCACAAGAACACTTCAGAAAAACAAGGTCAGTAAATAGAATTTCGGCACTACATCCGTAAGTGCAACTAAAAACTCTAACTATGCAAAAAAAAAAAGCCATTTATTAACAAAACACAGAAACACCACCAGCTTCTCTGGGCCCAAGCTCATCTAAGATGGACTGATGCAAAGTGGAAAAGTATTTGTGATCTAATGAGTCCACATTTTTTGGAAATTGGGGATGTCGTGTCCTCTGGGCCAAAGAGGAAAAGAACCATCCAGACTGTTATGGACACAAAGTTCAAAAGCCAGTATCTGTGATGCTATGGGGCTGTGTTAGTGCCAATGGTATGGGTAACTTCCACAGCCGTGAAGGCACCATACATGCTGAAACGTACATACAGGATTTGGAGAAACATATTCTGCCATCTAAGTAACTGTTGAGGAACTGAAATTCCAACCATTTGGACAATTTTAAATTAAAAAAAGATATCTAAATGATTCATCCATTATCAAAAATAATTATCGATTAATTTAATAATCGATTAGTTGTCGATTAATCGTTGCACCTCTGACTGGAAGTATACTTGGGTTGAGAATTTAAGATTCCTGTTTTCTCATTTGCACTTAAGTCATTATTTTTATGCGCCTTGCTTGCGCACTTGCGAGTAGGGCTGTCACTATCGACTGTTCCATTGATTAATCGGATATAAATGAATTTCGAACATGTATATATAAAAAAAATAAAAAAAACATCAACACAAAGCACTTACACATGTTCAGAAAAAGAGTAGGAGGAAGTATAAACTTTTTAAACTACCCTTTTACAACTTATAGCCTATACAACCCCAACTGTTATAAGTCCATGTGAAAAAAAACATGAACATAATAAACCAATTATATCATTACAAATGAATAACACAAACATACTACAAAAGACAGAATCCCTCAGATAAATACAAACGTTTATACTTCTTTTTAAACATATTTATATTTCTACTTTGTTTGATATCAATCTCTAAATTGTTCCACAAAGTCACACCACACCTTGATATGCACATACTTCTCATTGTTGTTCGAACTTTTTGCTTCTTAAAATTCAAATCCGATTATACCCACCCATTCTGTTTCAGAAGATTCCCATGATATATTTTGGCAACTGGTCATTTCTTGCTTTATACATTATTTGCGCCGTTTTGAATTTGACCAAAATATAATTTTTGCATTAAAGTGCATTACAAAACCATTTTTCCCCCTAATTGCTGTTCATTAACCAATTATTGTTGTTCCTTTAGTATTTTTAGTGATTAAAAACCAGCAAAACATCAATATAACATTATCAATGAGAGGAATTGATGTACTCACCAACCTTTTTGAAGCAAATTTAGTCACTGGTTCTGTCATTGTTTTCCATAGTATAAGTAAATTTTGCAAATGTCTTATT